>NW_015164700.1:170981-226303 GCF_001447785.1 Gekko japonicus
ACGTTGGTCTTCAAGGGCCAATTTGCTCATTACACAAAGACAGACCCAGGTTTTGGCCACAAGGGAACACTCCACATGGAGCTGCTGACCATAGCAACAGTGCTACTTAAGATTTTATTATGGCACATGGAGCTGCTGACCATAGCAACAGTGATACTTAACATTTTATTATGGCACTTCCGGTGCTCAATATGCTTCACACACATTACATCGTTGTAATCTTTACGACCATATGAGGTAGGCCAGTATTATTATTTCCAGAGGTCATTTCGGGGGGGATCGCAGTTCCCCCGGGTGAGGTACAGGGGGCGGGGCACATGATGAAGCCCCGCCCCCTGTTTCCAAAAACGGTCAAATCCTGCTCTGAAATTCCATTATACAGAGGTACAATAGGATAAATAAACCTTTGCCTAAGTGATTCGTGCCATGAACATCTCAGAATGTAATGCTCGACATCATCCACTTCACCCATACCACAGAGGCATATTCTGGAGGCGGCAGGGACACCCCGAAAGCGGCCAATACAAACCATTGAGGGTATGATGTGGAACCTTAGGGCAGTAAAAGCCCTTCTCAGCTCCAGAGTAGTTAGTTTCTCAAGATATACAGTCCTTCAATGATCTCTTTTAATGATTTTATACAAGGGGGCTGTACGGCAACTTACCACCACATGTCGGTTCAAAAGCCCATCCTTATTAAATACCCATTCCTTCAATTTAGACTTTTGGTTTTCGTTTATCAATAAGTCGTCGGGGATTGAGTATTTCAATAAAATGAAATTCAAGTGATCATCTAATCTTTTCAAGGATTTCAACAGCAATCCAAAACTTTGTACACCTAGAATATCCTGAGGTCGTTCTAAACATTTCCTCCAATACGAGAGGATTCTTACATTTGCTCAAAATGCTTTACACACATTACATTGTTGTAATCTTTAAGACCATATGAGGTAGGCCAGTATTATTATTTCCATATTATGGTGACAGGAAAGGAAAGAGGCTGAGGTGTACTTAAGGCCATCTAGTGAGTTTGTGACAGAGACTGGATTTGAACTGGGGACCTCCTAGCACGGCACATTCTTTTAACCACTATGTTAGAGGATGGCTTCCTGACAAGCACACTTTTGTGACCGACATTTTACAAACCTGTTTGTTGCACTTCATTCATTCGTTTACTTATTTATGAAAATATTTACTCCCCACCTCTCCTCTTGGTTCAACGTGGCTTGTAAAAAAAGTTAAAATATTACAAATTAAAACCAAATATGGAATAAAAGACGTAGACACCCCACACACACACACACACAAAATGATGCCTGCTGTCCATACCCCATCAAACACCCTGGCAAAGAAGCAAGCCTTCCAGTGCCTCCTGAAGATCTCCAGTGAAGATGCTCCCCTCACCTTTTTGAGGAGCCCATTCCACAGAGTGGATGCCATGATGAAAAAGGCCTGGCCTCTGGTTGATTTCATGTGGGTAACCCTAAGTGGCGGCACAGAAAAAGCCCAGCAGGAACTCACTGGAGTAATAGGCCACACCCAACAGCAGAAACTCATTTGCCTATTAGGCCATGCCCTGATTGTACAGCTCATTAGCATACTAGGCCACTCCCCCATACTTTCCCTTGGTTTTCCTGGTTGCCCCGCGGCTGTGGGGAGCCCAGGCAAGCCGGCCCTTGGACAGGCCGGGGAAGGCACAGGGAGGCATTTAAATGCCTTCCCGATCCTTCCAGGGCCCCCCCCCCGGCCCGCCCACCTCGGAGTCGCCGGGGGGGGTCACTCTCCAGGCATTCCCTCTGTAGCCACGCACAGAAAGGTTTTGGCTGTAGTGGGCGTAGCCAACTCTGAAGCCAGCCGGAACTCCGTTCCTGTGCATTCCTGTCCAAAAATAGCCCTGCTTGTTAGAACCAAACATAAAACATCTTGGGGTGCATATAAAAATGCAACATGTGTAGTGGCTGGAAGGGTTCACTCAAAAGAAACCAAATGAGCTTGAGTGACTTGTATTTCTGTTCTCTTGTGCGGAGCCAAGATAGTCTGATTACACATTACAGTGAGATCCATCTTTCCTCAATGATATTATTCAAATGCTGCAGCAGAAGCGAGGAAAGAAGACGCCTCAGTCACTCACACACCCTCTCCTCTTATTTTTTTTGTCACATTTGGACCAGCTCGGAGTGTTTCAGTTTATTAGGCAACCACACACGCAGGCACCCGAACCTGCTACATTGTCAGATCAGTTTGAAAAGTAACTTCTTAAATATTGAATCGTTGCTGATCTCAACTGTCACTTCTCGTTGATTAGTTTAAGGGTTGTGTTCAGTTTGTTTAATAACCTTCCTGACACTGAACAAACAACCTAGGAAAGGGAGTAATTTGCAAAAGCAGGGGGAAAATAAAAAACAAATACAGGACAAGGACAAAGCTGCCTACAAAATAGGAAGAAGGATCCTATTAAAAATGACAAAATCATGCCCGGCTCTTAAAAGTAAGTCAACGGATCTTAGCTGATCTGCATTCAAGTAAGCCTTGAGAAACCAGAGGAAAGTTAAAGTTTTCATTAGCAGGACAGTGATGGCTCTTAATTAGAATTCTTGAAGCATATTAAATGGTATTTAGTTTCTACCTCGATGCATCATTTTCTGTTAAATAATTGATTGCAGCATGGAGATTGTGTTTGTGGAATTTAAGAAAGTGATTAGGCCAGAGAACATTTTGGAGAGGGGGCGGAGGGGGAACTACATCAATAACATAAGTGTTATGTCAGCATGACTCAGGGAATAGCGCTCATTGGACTGGGGCTGTGGACTTGAACTGCCCTCCCAGTACACATTTCCAATCCATGTCTGGGGTCCTTTTCACACCGTGACCTCTGCCCAATTTGTATCCATTTCTGTCCCGTTTGTTGTTTATGTGAGCTGGGAATGTTGCTTTTCAGACAGCAATGAAATCCATGTGCAAAATGCCCTTCAAGCTCTGTGTCTACTTCAGACGGTGCTGCGTTTTTCTGCCATTATTGTTGTTGTTGTTGTTGTTGTTGCTTCTCTGTTGTTATTGTCAGCCATCGCCCCAGTTTACAGGAAGTAGTGAGAACAGCATCTTCTTGTAAAATATCCAGACAATGGTCTGGGATCCACTAAATGCCGCTCTCCCGCATGGACCTTTGAAAAGACCGAGGCATGTAAAGGAAGAATGCTGGGCTGATAGGAGAAGGGGTGTATATATTTCACAGGGACAGGGAACAGCATTGCTTTTAAGGATCCACAGACTGTGGTACCTGAGGGAATGGTTTCCCACGGTGGAAAAAAAGTATTATGAAGAACCAATGGGTTGAAATTAAATCAAAAGAGTTTTCAGCTAAACATTAGGGAGTTCTTCCTGACAGAGTGGTGCCTCAGTGGAACAGGCTTCCTTGGGAGGTGGTGGGCTCTCCTTCTTTGGAGGTTTTTAAGCAGAGGCTAGATGGCCATCTGACAGCAATGCTGATTCTATGACTCACTATGAGTTTAGGCAGATTGTGACAGGAAAGACAGGAAGCAATGAGCCAGTGCTTGGCTCTCGTGGCCCTTTCTTATATGCCCAGGGTATTCAATTCAATTCAAATACCTTTTATTGGCATATAATATTAGAAGCATTTACCAATAATACAATCCAAAAGAAATTATAAAATAGATAGTCGTGGCTATGTCAGGCCTAACTCAAGGTGTCACAAGCTAGATTTGACCATACAAAAGATGCCTGAATCATAAAATAAATTGGGATTCTAAACTTTTAAACTTAAGTTTTTAGACTTATAAATTAAGAATCATTAATATGGTCAGGGTCACTCTTCCGTTTTGTAAAACCATGGAGAAACTTAGCGGTCAGTTCAATGATCTCCGGATCTCGTGAAGCAAGGAGAAATTGTACCTTGATTCTATCCGGTTGGCCTGCTACCAACCTAAGGGGGGCTTCTATAAATTCCACTCAAATGTCATTTAACAATTTACAGTGTAAGAGTACGTGCTCAACAGTTTCTATTTCTCTTCTATTACATCCACAGAACCTGACTGAATAAGGAATTTGCTTATATCTCCCCTCAAGAATAGCAGAGGGGAGAACATTAAGATGGGCCAACAGATAAGCTCTACACATTTGCAGTGAAGTCAGGCAGAAAAAGTAATGTGGTAGAGCACCAGAAAGGGGATAGGCCCACCTTACTGAGGACCACCTTCCGGAGGCAAGGGCTCTGCATGCCCAGGGTAATGCCAGTTGCCTTTTGGGGGGGTCAGGAGGAATTTTCCTCCAGGCCATATGGGCCCAGGGATCTAGTGGGTGTTTTGCCTTCATCTGGACACACAGCAGGAGTCACAGGGGGGGGGAGTAGCTGTGAATTTCCTGCACTGAGATCCAGCACAGTATAGTTGTCAAAGAGTGGTGGACTCTAATCTGGAAAACCGGGTTTGATTTCCCCACTCCTCCACATGAAGCCTGCTGGGTGACTTTGGGCCAGTCACGGTCCCATCAGAACTTTCTCAGCCCCACCTCACAAGGTGACTGTTGTGGGTAGGGGAAGGGAATGTGATTGTAAGCCACTCTGAGACTCCTTAAGGTAGATAAATGTTTGGTACAAAAACGTACTCTTCTTCACTGTTTAGGGGGTTGGACTAGATGACTGTTGTAATGTATACAAGTAGCCTCTAGGGCAGGGATGGCCAAATTTGCTTAACATCAGAGCCACATAGAATAAATGTCAGCTGTCTGAGAGCCGCAAGACATGAACAAATATTACACATGTTTTTATCAAAAAGTGTGCAGATTTGGTTGTTATTAACATTAAATGAGACTGCCAAAAATAAAAACAAATGGGGCTAAAAACAGATATTGGTAATGATATTTATTTATCCAATAATATATCTAGGTGGTGGGGGGGCCTTTGAGAACACATTTAAAGTTAGTTGCTTTCTTCCACAAACCTACCCAGGAAGGGGAACACTGGCTGGTGCGGGGAATGACCAATCGGGGAGGCATGACTTCCCTTTGCTTCTCCAGCTGCCCTGCCGGGAGCCGCAGAATATGTGTGAAAGAGCCGCATGTGGCCCCCAAGCCACAGTTTGGCCACCCCTGCTTTAGGGGCAAGTTTCTGCTTTGTATATCTTTTAGTTTTGGCCCTGCAGGGCTCCTGTATGTGAGTGAGTTGCTGAAGGAGCTGATTAAGAGGCTGACTAAAAGAAGGCCAAGCCAAAAAGAGAAGGGGTCAGAGCTAAATTAAAAAAAACCTTTTTAAGGCGAAGCAAAGCTGACATGTCCTGTTGTTCACTATAGAGAAATGCATTTTTTCTTTGAAGGTTAGAACTGAGCAAAACCTTCACCATGAGTTTGAAAAGTTTTTCTTTCTGGGTAGAGAACAGGTAGGAGTGGGGAAGTTACTTCAATTGCTTTCCAACCTCAACTCAGACACTTTTTAGAAATGCTAATCAGTCTAGCACAGGGCTTTTTTTGTACAAAAAGCCCAGCAGGAACTCATTAGCATAATAGGCCACACCCAACAGCAGGAACTCATTAGCATATTAGGCCACATACATGACAGTGCAGCTCATTAGCATATTAGGCCACACCCCCAGAAGTGTGGTCGTCCAGTCACACCCACCTTTTGCTTCTTATTCTGTTTACTTTGTTGTCAAAACCCAGGGCCTTTTTTTGTAGCAGGAACTTCTTTGCATGTTAGGCCACACACACCTAATGAGGCCAATCCTAATGAGTTTCTGCTGTTAGGTGTGGCCTATTATGCTAATGAGCTCCTGCTGCGCGTGGCCAACTCAGGAGCCAGCCGGAACTCCGTTCCTGTGCGTTCCTGCCCAAAAATAGCCCTGGTCTAGCGAGAAACTCCTGGAGACTTCAGAAACAGTTTCTTTGACCTGGCCTAGCCTGATCAGAGGGAGGAGAAAGAGAAACGATAAACCTCTTGGGAGCAAAGAGGGAGGTATTTTTTGGCACTGATTCCATCAAAGCAGACAGAACCCTTAACTACGGTCTGGAGGAAGTAGCAATTGCCACGTAGGGTTGCCAGGTCCATCTTCGCCCCCAGTGGGGGACTTTGCAGGGGTGTTCCTGGAGGGGGTGGGGCATCTCCGACGTGATGACGTCACATTAGGGACGTCTGCCTGCTCGTCTGATCTCCGAGTGGCAATACCGCTCGGAGATCAGGTGCACAGGGCCCTTTCCTGCTAGCTCCCTGCACTTAAAGGGAGTCCCCTTTAAGTGCAGGGAGCTGGAAGACCTCACACACCCAATCTCCAAGCGGAAATCGGGCATGAAGGGCCCTTTCCCACCAGCTCCCTGCACTTAAAAGAAGCCCCTTTAAGTGTAGGGAGCTGGAGGCCCCTGTCCGCCCAATCGCTGAGCGGATATCAGGCGCTTGGCCTGCAGCCACCCCTCTGCCTCCTGTCTCTCAAAAGAGAGAAGGGAGAGGGGTGGCTGCGGGTGTTGGGGCTTGGGGGCAGCGGGTAGAACCCCCCCAAAAGTGGGGGATCCCCACCAGATTGGGGGGTCTGGCAACCTTATTGCCATGTGCAGGCCTGAACACCTGAAAGAGGCTAACGGTAATGAAACTCCTGTAGAACATCTGGTGACCAACATTCCCTCTAAGCTGTGGAGTCTTGTGAGCAAAAAGTAATAGAGGAAAACAGTAGAATGGGAAGGACAAGAGATCTCTTTAAGAAAACTGGAGAAATCAAAGGAATGTTTCATACAAAGCTGGCCATGATAAAAGGACAAAAACGGTAGGAACCTAACGGAAGCAGAAGTGATTAGGAAGATGTGGCAAGAATACACAGAAGAACTATACAAGAAGGATCTCAATATCCTTGACAACCACAATGGTGTGATCACTGACCTCGAACCAGATATCCTGGAGTGCAAAATCAAATGGGCCTTAGAAAGCATTACTAACAACAAAGCTAGCGGAAATGCCGGTATCCCAGCTGAGCTATTCAAAGTCCTAAAAGATTATGCTGCTAAAGTGCTGCACTCCACATGTCAGCAAATTCGGAAAATGCAACAGTGGCCACAGGATTGGAAAAGGTCAGTTTACATTCCAATCCCAAAGAAGGGCAATGCCAAGGAATGTTCAGGCTATCGCACAATTGCACTCATTTCACACGCTAGCAAGGTCATGCTCAAGATCCTACAAGCTAGACTTCAGCAGTACATGGATAGAGAATTGCCAGAAGTACAAGCTGAGTTTCAAAGAGGTAGAAGAATGAGAGATCAAATTGCCAACATTCTCTGGATTGTGGGGAAAGCGATGGAGTACCAGAAAAACATCTACTTCTGCTTCATTGACTATGCTAAAGCCTTTGATTGTGTAGACCACAACAAACTGTGGCAAGTCCTTGACACTAGGTCTCTTTTTTCTTTGAATGATCCATGAAAACACAGTCCAAGGCAAAGGTAAGGCACAAAATCAAGCAGGCCAAAACCAGGATAAGAAGAACAAGCACAGTCTTAACACTACTGACAGCTTGCTCATACTAAAGGGCTTAGCCATTATATCTACAGACTAGATTGTATCAGACTCTTCCACCAGCTGCTCCCAGCCCCTGTCATTGATTCCCTTCCGTGTTTTGTGAAAATGGGCAGGGCCAAGTGGGACTTTTACCCAGCAAGACTTCTGATTGGCCCCTGGAGATTTGATTAGCTATGCATTTTTTAATGTGTGACTGAAAATAAGATGGGGCACCTTTTGTAGCTGTCTGCACCTCATCCTGCAGCTATTTCCTGGCAGTCACGTTGTGGTTGTTCCCCACCCTGCTGTATCAGAATTCCAGAGCTGCCCAAAAGGTTGGTGGCCCCTGTTCTAGAACTCTAGGCCCTAAGTTTTGTATTGAAGTTCCATGGCACTTATCAACAAGGCATTACCTTTTCTTCCAGGCTCATGCCACAGCACTCCCCAGTGGTGGGAATGAACTAGGTACAACTCCTCTCTTCTCCTGTACACCAGAGATTCCTTGAAGTACCCCAAACCCAGTGTGTGTATTTTGGAGGGGGAATATAATTGCCAACCTTCAGGTGGAGCCTGGAGATCTGGAATTTCAACAGATCTCCCAACTACATATGGTCCCATTCTAGGTTGGGAAAATCCCAGATATTTGAGGGTAGAGGCTAGGGTTTGGGGAGGGGAGGGACCTCCGTGACGTATAACGGCTATTATGCAGCACAGCAATTTCCCCAGGGGAACTGATCACTTCAATCTTACAGTTGCCCATCTCCTGGTGGAGCCTTGACATCTTCGGGAATTACAACTGATCTCCACAGAAAACAGAGGTCTGGGAAACAGTCCCCAGCACCAAAAAAATGTGAACTGAGAGGAAGAAGAGGAAGAAGAAGAAGAAGAGGAGGAGGAGGAGGAGGAGGAGGACCAAAGGTGTCTCAGAGCGGCTTACAAACTCCTTTCCCTTCCCCTCCTTACAATAGACACCCTTTGAGGTAGGTGGGGCTGAGAGAGCTCTTGACAGAAACTGCTCTTTTTTTCAAAAACAACTCTTATCAGAACTATGGCTTGACCAAGGTCATCCAGCCAGGTGCAAGTGGAGGAGTGGGGAATCAAACCCAGTCCTCCCAGATTAGAGTCCACGCACTTAACCACTACACCAAATGCGATTTATATTCCCAGAGGCCAGAAATATTTTTCCTTAATACATTACTTATCTTCGACTGCTCAAACTATATTGATTAAACTTCTTTTTTAATAGTCTGGCCAAGTATGCACCCTTCAAGTTTAAAGACTGGTTGTATGGTCTGAGATAGACAAAATTTCCCTCAGCCTTGTTTACACATCTGGTATTTCCTCACCATTCATTATATGTCATGCAATTAATGTTTTCTTTGATTAATAGGCGCACAGCCTTCTCAAGTCTGTAACTATTAAGGCTTTGGGTA
Organism: Gekko japonicus; assembly: GCF_001447785.1. Classification (NCBI taxonomy): domain Eukaryota; kingdom Metazoa; phylum Chordata; class Lepidosauria; order Squamata; family Gekkonidae; genus Gekko; species Gekko japonicus. The sequence continues at coordinate 179,900 of NW_015164700.1, forward strand.
AAGATTCTGCCCCCAATTGACATTTAAAAACGTGATTTGCTTATATTCTATTTTTAAGTTAATTACATGTTATTCCATTTGAAACACTAGAGGTAGAAAAATTTATATTTGTACCACTTCATAATAAAATAATTACATTATAATCTGTGAAACCCTTTTCTATAAATACTGATAAAAGCAACCACTGGCAAATTAAGCCCAACATGTTCTTTCATGATTTGTGATCTATTGCTTTTTCCCACCCGTTTGGTACTCACTATACTCTTTGGCATTTTCTAGGTTATAAAGTGGTTTTGGCACATTGTGGAAATTAAACTATTTCACATCCAATTTAACACATGCCTGTCATATTTCCATGTATGTGTTAATGAGTCTCATAAATTAATTGCATATCTTACATTTCTTGGGATCGCATGCAAGTGTTTGTGTGTGTGGAAAGAGAGAGTTTGTACACACAGGGACCACACCAATCTTCTTTGGAGGTCCTGCTTCAGGTGCCCCTACCATCTAAGCACAGGTGGCAGCCTGAGAAAGGGCCTTCTCACATGTGGGTCAGTGTTCCCTCTAAGCTGAGTCAGTGTGAGCTAGCTCATAGTTTTTTAGCCTCCGGCTCACACATTTTTGTCTTCGCTCAGGAAGGAGGGCTCCAGAGCAAACTAATTTATGCATCAGCCAAATCGCTCGCTCACAACTTTAGTGCCAGTAGCTCACAAAGTGGAATTTTTGCTCACAAGACTCCACAGCTTAGAGGGAGCACTGCATGTGGTACAGAAACTTTGGGGCTCCCTCTCCAGGGCAATTTTTCTGTCACAGTCTCCCTCTGTATAACAGATAATGACACAAAGAACACTCATTTTTGTTTAAAATAATTCCTAGAGAGCAAGGAACTCTAAATTGGTGACCGGTGGGGTCTGGAAAATTGTTGTATCTCCTATCTTTGGTATCCACCCAGTCTTCTAGATCCAAGTTAGTTGGCTAGAATTTCCTCACTTTTGTGCAGATGTTCTTTTTATTTTGTATTTTTTTTACTCATTGGTAGATTTTCAGCACCACCTAGTTGCCAGATGTTATATTTTCTCTGCTGTTTCTGTACCCACCTTTCCCAGACAAAGAAGAAGAGTTGGTTGTTATACCCAGTTTTTTCTCTGCCTTGAGGAGTCTCAAAGCAGCATACAATTGCCTTTCTAGTCCTCTCCCCACAACAGGACTTTGTGAGGTAGGTGGGGCTGAGAGAGAGCTGAGAGAACTGTGATTGGCCCAAGGTCACCCAACAGACTTGATGTGGAGGAGTAGGGAACCAAATCTGGATCTCCAGATTAGAGTCCACCGCTGTGACAGACTGTCAAGGTTTAATACCTAACAGAGTCTGAGAACCCTTGAGTGACAGGCTGTTCAAATGGAATTCTGTTTATAGAGTCAGCTAAGGAATGACAGTTGGGAACTGATAGTTGAAGAAGAGACAGTTAAGCACTGACTGTGGACTGGCAAGGAAGCTAAGAGAGTGAGTGGATCAAGGAGGATCTTCATTCAAGCTAAAAAGGGGAAATAGCTTCTAGTAAAGAGAGGTGAATCCCTGCCCAGTTAAGAAGGGAAATAGCTGCTAGTGAAGAGGAATGATCCCTGGTTTGGGGAACTTAGTTATATGTTCCTGCCTTCTAAACTTTACGTGTCGGTGTAACTCAGAAACCTAAGCTTGGCCCCGGTCACACAGAGCATTTGCCACGCTGAAGGCACGATTCTCCCACTGAGTTTTCCAGCACAACCACACCGGAACATCTGGGAGACATAGCACTCCCGTGGCGTCCCGCCGAAGATGCATATTTAAAAAGTACCTGGGACGACCTACTGGCAAATGGTTTGCCACGGGCTGCATGTGGATACCCCTGGTGTGATCGCACCAGCACGCAGCTTTCTTCCCCGTTGTCCTGTTTGCCACAGGTGCTAAAGGAGGAAGCCGCTGTCACGTCTGAACGCATAATCACAGCTCAAACGGCGATGGCGCAAATAGCCACACCTCCTCCCCGCGTTCTCCAGCCCGTGTGACCGGGGCCCTTGAGTGTTTAAGCAGAAACTGAAAAGAAAGCCTCTCTCCTCAAAGTTTTAAAAACCTTGATGAATAGCGGAAATACTTACTTGTTGGCAACAAATTATCTGGTGTTTGTGTGTATAAAGTACTGGGTCCAGACGAGTTGTTAGTGAATCAGCTCATAGTTTATTAAAGCAGGAAAAACTGAGATGCTCTAGCAGGAACCAGGACCTGTTTAAATGCCAGTTTCATGCTACACCCAACACACACACACACACACCCGTGATTGGTTTATTTACAGTGCCGCTGCAACCAAAGGTATTCCCAGTAGTCATGTATGGCTGCGAGAGTTGGACTATAAGGAAGGCCGAGCGCCGAACAATAGATTCTTTTGAACTATGGTGCTGGAGAAGACTCTTGAGAGTCCCTTGGACTGCAAGAAGATCAAATCAGTCAGTCCTAAAAGAAATCAACCCTGACTGTTCCCTGGAACAGGTTGGTGGGCAGCGAGAGAGGGGGGTTTGGGGATCAGGAGAGAGGACAGGACGTTGCTGAACTGGGGGGGGGGCAAAGCTGCTTCAACATAATTCTTCCCTTCTCCATTGCTTCAGTCAATGAGAGCCAGTTTGGTGTAGTGGTTAAGTGTGCAGGCTCTAATCTGGGAGAACCGGGTTTGATTCCTCACTCCTCCACTTGCACCTGGCTGGATAACCTTGGGCAAGCCGTAGTTCTAATAACAGCTGTTCTTGAAAAAAAGGAGAAGTTTCTGTCAGAGCTCTCTCAGCCCCACCTACCTCACAGGGTGTCTGTTGTGGGGAGGGGAAGGGAAAGGAGTCTGTAAGCCGCTCTGAGACTCCTTTGGGTAGTGAAGAGCAGGGTATGAATCCAATCTCCTCTTCTTCTTCTTCTTCTTCTTCTTCTTCTTCTTCTTCTTCTTCTTCTTCTTCTTCTTCTTCTTCTTTATCACCACAGCCCTGTGAGATAGGTTAGGCTGAGAGAAAGTGACTGTGGCAGAGTAGGTATTTGAACCTGAGTCTACTATCTCCTGGACTGTTATCACTACACATTGCTGCCTGAATGTGTAGACTGTTTCAAGCAATTTTCATATGGCGGCAACTATAACATAAGAAGAAAAAATTCAGAAAAGACTAACACTTTGTATCACCAAACCCAGATACCTGATCAGTAGGTTGACATTCCATTCTGAGGCAGGGGTATTCGAATGGGACTTGATTGCTTGTGTTGGCTTTTGCGACTATGTTTTCCCTTCCCATTTGGTGTCAATGGCACATACATTCCTTGGTTTCAGACTGCTTCCTCTGATGAGTTGAACTGGAGCTTATTTTTACCTCACTAAAAATGTGGGCCTAACGATATATTACATTTTTCTTGTGTCCTCACTGGGTCTGCCATGAGGACTTGCAATCAGACACACACTGCAACTTCTGTGCTGGGACCTTACTATATAGGTATGGGGAGACCTGATTCAGGTTGGGATTGTGGCATGTGATAAAAGTGGGCTTAATCCTCCCTCCGTGCCTTTGTCCTGACCTGAAACAGCCTCAGGAAGCCACTATCTTCCCCATTGAGGAGCATACATGTGTAGCTTACATGTGTAGCCCATCAGTACACATGCAGCCTATGGGTACATGCAGGGCTATTTTGGGGCAGGAACGCACAGGAACGAGTTCCGGCTGCCTTCAGAGTTGCCCACGCCCACTACAGCCAAAACCTCTGTGTGCGTGGCTACAGAGGGAAGGCGTGAAGAGCGACCCCCCCCCCAACTCTGAGGCGGGGGGGCGGGGGGCTGGAAGGACCAGGGAGGCATTTAAATGCCTCCCCGTGACTTCCACGGCTTGTCCAAGGGCCAGCTTGGGGCCCAGGCAAGCCAAGGGAAGGCATGGGGTGTGTGGCCTAATATGCTAATGAGCTGTGCTGTCAGGGTGTGGCCTAATGTGCTAATGAGTTTCTGCTGTTGGGTGTGGCCTATTATGCTAATGAGTTCCTGCTGGGCTTTTTCTACAAAAAAAAGCCCTGGGTACATGTAAGGATCCACTCATAGAAAGTGATGTAGCTGGGGTCTAGTTAAAAAAAATATGCCAGTGTGATGGAATTGCAAGACAAAGCAGGTTTTAAAATTTTGCTTAGGACAGAAAGTCAAGGAGGTTATGAGCTTAGACACCTCAAGAGTTACTGAAAAGCTGTAATATCTAAAGGGAAAACCTATATCTCTGAAGGAAGAAACCTAGAAACACTAAGACAAAGCTATCCTCTAAGGAACTTGTTATGTACTGAGATCAAGGCAGCGTTTCAAACAAGTGATTTTTTAATTAGCTCAGAACACAGACAAACAACACACAGAACGACCCAACTATATATACAGTTTGAACCAGGAAAACCACACACCCTGGAACAATAACAACCAATCAAAGATGAGTGCTTGGGTCCAATGGGAATTGTTCCCACTGAAAGTCAGAGTCTATCTGGAATGGTCTGTTAGCAGCGGTGATCAATCCGGTTGCTTCGTTTAGAATGCTGATAGTCTGTGGAGCTTGTGACCGAAGCTCACGCTTTACATAGAAACCAGATAACCCCATACATAACAGAACTGTACTTCAGATGCTGAAATATATAATAAGCAAAAACCTCTCACTGAAAAGAATTTGAAACTCAGAAATTAAACTACAACACCCTCTTGTTTGTTCAAAAACCTCAGTTCTGTATATATATTTGAAAGTTTTGCCCCAGCAACCTCTATATCTTGAATCGTATTTATATATTCCCTGTGTGTTTATGAAAATCTTTATTCTGTTTTGAATGCTAATTTTGCCTCGCATGCCATTTCATGAGGGTATTTTACAACAAGACAGCTCCTGTATTACCTCTAGTTCCTCTGCTGGGTCATAAACCGAAACTAATATCTGTGACAAGGTGGGACAGTTAAAACTTATAAAATAGAGAAGAAATACATGCTATTGAAGGGCAGCTCAGTCACTGAGGGGAACTAAAAATATTTTTGGCAGGAGAATCTGTCTGGAGGAAGGCGAAGCGTCAGGGCTCTGTCATAGCCAGACTAAAATGTTGTTACTGTTTTAAGTGCCACACGTTGTTGACAATAGCAAAAACTTCAATCGCTCCCTTTGGGAAACAGAAAGAATTGCCTTTAGTCTATGCAGAGGGCCAACAATCTGAAAGATGAATAAGCTGATTTTATATAAACAGCTTTGGAATGGGGGGATCAGCACAGATGTTTAGGATGCTATGGCAGCCATGAATGGAATATCAAAACAAGCTTAAGCTGAAATAATGTTAGAAATGAGAGTCTTGCTGTGATTTAAAGATGGGGGAGGATGTTCTTTTTTATTTCTATGAAATGGGAATTCCGAGTAGAATTCATGATTGTTTTTTATGGTACATAAATATTGTTTTCTCTTTTTATTTGAGAATTTATAGTTATATGATAGTGGTATCAACTTTTTTGTGGTGCTTTTCAATGAATTTTAATTCTAATATCTTCATTTCCAAAAAAAATTATAATCTAAGTCCATCTTATGTAACCAGAGGAGTCCTTGACCTAGTTAAATGCCTGTGCACACTGCTCCTATAGCCACATACTCAACGATCAGTTCCAAACCGACCAACTAAGACTGCTGTGTTCAGTGAAGATGCTGCGTCATCATTCATATACTTCGGGAATAAAGTGTTGCTCATAGTCTCCTTTGGCTTCGTATCAGCTCTCGCTCATATTGACATGCAACATGATCGGCCCTTGTGCCTGATACCCGAGCATTCACACTCTCAATGATGACTTACAGAACAGCTGACATATCCAATTAAGGTACTGTCTCTCTTTGAAGAACTATGATTTTTGGCAAAAAGATCCTGCAGCTGGGCTATTTATACTTTGGAGACATAGTTGCATAACATGTTTGCCGTTTATTTTACCATTTCCCCCTGCAATTCACTTTGTCCTTTGTGTGACAGTGCTAATTGTTTTGAAAGCATCCCAGGGACTGTCACTCCACTTTTGTTGACAATGAGAGTAGAAAATTAATTTGAACAGAACAGTCTGACAATAACAATTCCACTCCTAAATTGGCACTGACTTACTATTTGTTGCTAGGTCCAGAAGTGAACTTCCTTGTCACATCATTGAAGAATAGAACAATCAATGGTAATGTGTGATTCCAGAAGACCATTAGTGGATTATAAGCATTGTTGTTGTAAACCTCTTATTGCAGTCCAAATCTGCCTGGAAACCTGGATCAGGCATTGATTCTGCTCTTCATTTCTGTAGAAGTAGAATGTGTTATACCAATGCTTAATCCTTGATATGGAGTGAAAATGGGACATCTGCCACTCAAACTGACGGGATGCTTGCACCTTGTAAGCAAGTTTTCCAAGCAATTGCTAAGAGGATTGGTGTGAGTTGGTGGATTTGCAGACTTGGACAGCATCAGGACACTAGCTCAACTGGATCTGGAGTCCAGTGTGTCAGGGTGGAGAATACCATCAATGGTCTGTTACCTTCAAAATGCCTTAATTGCTGTAGAAAAGCAGTCTGTTGACTCATGTGCTTTCCAGGAACATCATAAGACTGTGAGAAGACATCGGAGACTTGTGTCTAGTATGTATTCTGATTTTTCCATTTATTTACACACTATTTATAGTGATATATAATATTTTATACTTATTTATTGCATGTATATACCATTCAGTCTTCCATCATGACACTCAAAGCAGTGTGTGTTAGATTCCCTGGAAATCTTCCATCTGTGCACTGGCCATACCCAGACTTGCTTAGATTTAGCAAAGCTGCAGCATCAGATGCTTCTCTTCATACCCTGGGAAATGACAACACCAGTGAGTTCTTGCATTTACTAGGTATTTATCACAGAGTAACATAAAGCAGCACCCAGGTCGAATTTTTCTTATTTGTTGTTGTTCAGTTGCACAGTCGAGTCCGACTCTTTGCGACCCCATGGACCAGCTCCCGCCAGGCCCTCCTGTCTTCTGCCATCCTCTGAAGTTGGCTCAATTTCATGTTTGTTGCATCAATGACACTGTCTAACCATCTCATCCTTTGCCGTCCCCATCTTCTTTGACCTTTGGTCTTTCCCAGCATCAGGGTCTTCTCCAGTGAGTGCTCCCTTCTCATTTGGTGGCCAAAGTATTTGAGCTTCAGTTTCATTATCTGGCCTTCCAGGGAACAGTCAGGGTTGATTTCTTTTAGGATTGACTGATTTGATCTTCTTGCAGTCCAAGGGACTCTCAAGAGTCTTCTCCAGCACCATAGTTCAAAAGAATCTATTCTTCGGCGTTCGGCCTTCCTTATAGTCCAACTCTCGGGGCCATACATGACTACTGGAAATACCATTGCTTTTACCATGCGGACTTTTGTTGGCAGGGTAATGTCTCTACTTTTTATCATGCTGTTTAGGTTCGCCATCGCTTTCCTCCCAAGGAGCAGGCGTCTTTTAATTTCATGGCTGCTGTCACAGTCTGCGGTGATCTGGGATCCCAATAGTCATCAAAAGACTTAACATTGATCAGACATCCCCTAGTGCAATAATTCTCAACCAGTAGCATATTTACAACCAGTGGGATGCAGAAGTAATCTTAGGTGAGATGCATAACTTTCATAGTAATTACTGAGAATTCACTTTTGGGTTGGTGTCCACCAGGTTAGTCCACCTATGGGCTAAACCAAGGGCCCTTTTCTATGTATTCAAAGTTCTGTGCCCCCAGCCATGCCCAGGCACAAGCCCCCCACCACACCCATCCCATGTGTGGCCTGCACCAGGAGGTACTTAAGCAGGAGACAGAAATATATTTAGCCTAGATGTTTCAAGCCGGCAGACATCTTTCCTTCATCACACCCCCACCACTGAAGAGCCCCCAGCCACACCCAAGCTCGCAGCAGGTATGATGCTTCTGCAATTTGTATGTTCTTAAAACTTACCCTAAATAATAAATATAATAACAGAATGCCTACAGCATATAAATGACCTTCTTGGGAAAAACAGAAGGGTTTTTTTGTTTTGTTTTGTTTTGTTTCTATCATGTTTGTTTGAGTGAGTGATTTGGATGGCCCAGGCTAGCCCAAATCTCATCAGATTTCAGAAGCCAAGCAGGGTCGGCCCTGGTTAGTATTTGGACGGGAGACCACCAAGGAATACCAGGGTTACTATGCAGAGGCATACCATGGCAAACCACCTCTAAACATCGTTTGCCTTGAAAACCCTATGGGGTCACCACAAGTTGTTTGCAACTTGACTGCAAAAAAGAGAGAGAAAAAGATACAAAAGGTTGAGAACCACCGCAGAGGGACCAGCCATCCCATGAGAGAAGGCCACAAGGAAACAGAGCAACAGAGCCCATGACTGTACCTTCTCTTGATAATCATCAAACATTTGGCGGTCCTCTGTAGGTATTGTGTCAAGTAGTGTATTGCAGGGAATGGGAATCTAATCAGATCTTGGAAGCTAAGCAGTGTCGGTACTTGGATGGGAGGCCACCAGAGAAAGGCAATGGTAAACCACCTCTGTTTAATCATTTGCCCTGAAAACCCTATGGGGTTGCGATTGTTGGAAATGTATGTGTTTACAAGGTCTGATGATTCAGTCATTATAGGGTTAACTTGTATTCCTAGTATTGCTATTGTTTAGACTGACCTGGAAGGGATACCTGGCAATAAGCCAATGGGGAATTAGCCCGGGAAAAGTAGCTTCTACTGTGATACAGATTGGTCATTTGTTTCAGGTGACTTCCTTTCTAGGGGTCAAGAAGAAGGAGAGACTCTCCATTATCTGTGCGCTAGGTTTGACTATAGGCAGCTTAGAAAATGTAGCCGTTAGTGTTATGTTAATTTGTAGTAATCCCGTGAACCCTTTACCCTTAGAAATAAAGGTTTTTTAAAGCAAAGAAATCTCTTCTTTCCAATAGAGCAAGATCCATTGATAGTCTAAGTATTAAACACTTTTTGACTATTTTACAACAGAGATAAGCTGGCTGTGACTTGACGGCAGTTTACACACACATGTACACACACAGCGCATTGCAGTTTCAGGTCATCATCCATAGATTGGGAATAATAACCTGCTTCCAGTTAGTGAATGGAAATGATAGTGTTAGTATTCATGCTGAGCCCTGAGAACTGGGGGAAGTATAATGAATAGTCCAAAGTACATTAAGAAATACCTCAAAACAAGCAGGTCAAATCATTCAATGCACTACTGCAAGTATTTCCTCAGCATGTAATATTTTATCGAGCAACGTCTATTGAGCCTAACATGCAAACATTCCAGATCTGAATGGCTATTAGTGTAAGATTAGACTAAGTAGCCAGTAATCCAGAATCCCAGCAACATTGTCACTGCACCTCCTGAGTCACAGCTGGGATGCATTTGCCTAATGAGTTGAGCCTGTGCAGTAACACTGAACTTCTGGAAGTGTCCCTCCCATCACAAGGGTCATACATTCCCCTACCAGTTCTGTACTGAGTTGGTACCAAATGCACAAGCTGGTCTGTATTCAGAATGTGGTTGGAGTGAGGTCATCATGGAATTAAGCAATCGCATGAGGACTTCCAGCCCCGGCCTGCATCTCAAATCACACATACAGTGCAATCCTAAAGAGAGTTACACCCTTCTAAGTCCATTGAAGTCCATTTTTGGTGTTGCTGGGATATATTTGCTAGTTTGATATTATTATTGTTTTATCAGTTCCAGGGGTCATTTCGTAGAAAAAGAGGTGCAGGACTGTTTTGGATTGCTAGCTATTAGGGTGGGGGGAGAACGTGCAGATCTGCCCTCACAGAGGAGGGAGAGCTTGTACCAGAATAAACCTTGGTCTTAAAGGGGAGCTGGGGGGACTGCAACTTACCTGGCTGCTTCTTGCTCTGACTGAGGGCTGCTGGGAGCAGGGGGTGGGGCTTGTTGCATGTGCCCGCCCCCTGGGCTTTTTACTGCCGAGCTCCGCTCCTGTGCGCTCCTGCAGGAAATGACCAATGTCCCCTCTAAGCTGTGGAGTCTTGTGAGCAAAAATTCTACTTTGTGAGCTACTGGCATTAAAGTTGTGAGTGAGCGATTTGGCTGCTGCATAAATCAGTTTGCTTTGGAGCCATCCTTCCTGAGCTAAGACAAAAATTTGTGAGCCGGAGGCTAAAAATCTGTGAGCTGGCTCACACCAACTCAGCTTAGAGGGAACTATGGAAATGACCCCTGATCAGTTCTATAATCTAGATTTGGTTGTGTTGGTAAGCCTCCCTGAGGACCTTTTCATTGAGAGGCAGACTATAAATATCTGTCTTGTACATCTTGCTTTTTGTCCTTGAAACTCAAGGTAGCATGTATGGTCTTCCCATTCCCATTTAAGCTCTCAACAGCCCTGTGAGCCAGGATAGCTAAGACTCTGCCCAGAGACACCCAATGCAGTCCCTAACAGTATGGAGATTTGAACTTGGGTCTCCCAGTTCTAGTCTAGCCACTACACCACACTGGCTCTCAGGTATCTCAAATAATTCCTATTGCTCTGGCAGATGAGTCCAGGGTAAATCATTGTACTCAAGAGAAAGAATAAATGCTTTAGTCAATCATGCAGGTCAGCCTAAAGTACAATGCAGTGACTGCTATGAACTCTTTAAATTTTAAGGTGTTTTTTTTTATTTCCTTCCGTTTATTTGTGCAAAAAAAGCTGTTTTACAGCAAGGTTAAATGAATGATCCAGAGCTTTGACTTTCAGGCCTTCCACCCCCTCTCTTCACTAGACTCCACTGCTTGCCAGCCGAGATGCCACTTGATGCAAATACTTCTTAAGTCCTGACAACAGTCAGAACACATTATTGTTCCATCCCAAGCACAGCCCTGATGGCCGAGGCCCAGCCAGTTCCCTACAGACTGGACCAGTGCTCCTGCTCCTGCAGCTGCTACCATCACTTGCCATCAAGCCAGTGATAACTCCAGTCGGCATTTAAAACACCATCAGTGGGGACACTGTTCTTTCCTTTGTCTCCATGGGCAAAGACAACAGGCTCCTAGCACAAAGGGTGCTAGATGCTGTCAGTTCAGCTGATTGGAGTGTCACGTTAAACTCCCATGCGGCTGCCAAACCTGTTCGATTGTAAAAAAGGAATGATGGTTCTGTGCTTCCTTTCCTGGAAGCCGCTAACCTACAGGGCAGTTCTAAAACAAAGCTACACTGTCCTAAGTCTGATGAAGTCAATGGGGTTCAAAGGGTGTAACTCTGCTTAGGACTGCATGGTTGAATTGTTCAACAGGAGTTATGGGGAAGGGAAATGGTAGTGATTCTGTGCAGACTGAATATTGCTGTGTTTTACAGATATCACAATTAAACTGTCAACAATTACCCTTCCCTATTACCATCGGGCATGACGACAATAATCTAACAGGGCCATCCTAAGCAGAGTAACATCCTTCTATGCCCATTGACTTCAGTGGACTTAGAAACTATCGGGATATTTGGTTAATATAGCAGAGTTTGCCCACTCATAGAAGCATGATCCTGTGTGCAGTGAATAAGATGATTTCCACAGCCGTGACATTCCCCACACTGACTTTTTAAAACTGCGAGTTATGTTAAAATTTCCACAGGCCCCTGCCACACGGTGGGGGAAAGTATGGGGAAAGTGCGGCTGTTGAAAAGCTGCACCAAAAGAAACACGTGGCGGCGGGTTCACATAGATCCCCTGAGCCGCTGCGCTTTTCCTCCCCGGCACGATCAGATGCTGGGGGAAGCCACGGAACAGAGAAGGAGGCTGCGGAACTGCGCATGTGTGAGCATGCACATCCATGAGCCTCGGATGCGCTGGCAGAAGGACGTGCTGGCGATCCCATAGCTGCGCTTGCCGTGGCCTCTCAGGTAAGTCCACCTCTGTAGGTAGTTCTTTTTTGCAGCGGGTTTCCAGCGTTAGGGACGGATCGGGGACAGGTGTGCGCCGCTTCCCAGATGTTGTGGTGAGATGGTGCCCGTTTGATGAAGGTACTCTTCCTGACGGAATCTTCCAGAGTCTTTCAGCACCCTCCCGATCCCGCCTCCCTCCCGTTTACCCAACTGCTTACAGGTTCTCACAGAATCAAAGTTTTCTCCATCTTAACCAGCCTTTTCGGAGCTTGCTAAAACTGGGGTTTCCAAGAACGTGGGGTAAAAAGGAGAAAACTCCTGGTCTGTGTCTGGTGGGAAAAATCTACTGCAGAAAGTTTCAAATAATGTGCAGTTTTTAAAATGTCAATGCGGGGGATTTCACTACTGTGGAAATGGTCAGAATCTCCCAAGAAGTATATTGCAAAAAAGGTAAACTTACATTTATTCAAGTATATCCAGTTCACATTCAGGTTGCAGTTGGAAGGAGAAAGAGAAGCCTAATAAGAACATAAGAAGAACATAAGAGATGCCAATGTTGGATCAGGCCAAAGGCCCATCCAGTCCAACACTCTGTGTCACACAGTGGCCAGAAATACCAGGTGCCATCAGGAGGTCCAGCAGTGGGGCCGGGACATTAGAAGCCCTCCCACTGTTGACCCCCCCAAGCACCAAGATGACAGAGCATCACTTGCCCCAGAGCCCCTATCTATACCTTACTCACTCCAACAGAAAGGTGTTACTCTGCTCGTGTGGCTACACTGTCAGACATCTCACTAGCGGGAGGAAACTTGGGTGTGTAAAATAAAGGAAAGAATGAACCAAAACAAGTACCATATTTTTTGGATGTGTCCTAAGATTTTGGGAAACGGAGTTCTTTTCTACAGAACAACAGGATATAAAATCCTTTCAGAACTTAAATGTTCCACCGAATTATCTCAAAAGGTACATTAAAGAGAATGGTACTGAAGGGGTGCGTTCCGACGGGGCCTTTCTGCCGGCATAAACGCGATCACACTTACCTCCATTTTGCGGCTCCCATCGTTGTATGCCCAATCACACACTGCAGGGGTCGGCGTTTTTTTTTATTTATTTAAAAAACACGGTTTGAGCATGCCCATAGGCAGCCATTCACAGAATGGCGATCTTTGCGCATGCTCAACCCCCCCCCATTACATTTAAACTTTAAAGGTAAGGACTTACCTTTAAAGTTTAAAGCCCAAACTGGCCTCCCTTAAGTCCCGGACTCCTCCGGATAGTTAAAGTAAGGGCTTTTTTTTTTTTTTACAGACGCTCAGGGCGAAGCTTCGCCAAGCGCATATCACTCAGTTTTTTAAAAAAATGGCGAGGGGGAAATGGAAGCCTCAGGCTTCTGACAGAAATGGCTAGGCACCGGTGGAGAGCGATCAGACGGTGAGGTACAGCGTTTACAACTGTTGCACTCAGGATACCACCACTTGGGACCTAGTGGCAGAGTGCAACGGTATAAAGGGCTTTACACCGGTTAGGGACAGGAGGCAGAAGTTCCCCGTCTGAACGCCGGTGAGTACAACAAATGCATCCACGTCATAAATGTTTGACAATAGAACGTTGTTAGAAAAAGTGCTGGCAGGTATTTTACATCCTTATTATTAAAGACCAATCTAATTATTTTGAATGGATGTATAGTTAATTATTAATGAATTGTACCACATCCATCATAGGATACCATGGTCAATTCCAGGTTAGAGAAGGGAAAACAGACAAGAACAAGTTTATTCTGAAATTAGGCATACTTGTCTTACTTTGGAATGGCAAGTTAAATGATGCTGTTCGACCATATACTCTCTCTTTTTTAATTTCAACATAAGCATTATTTTACAGAACTGTAAAATCAGTGGTTATAAATCTTTATTGATTTGTATTTTTAAAATTTTTTAAAAACTATTCATTTCCATTCACGGCAAAACAAGATGAGTCAAAATAAAAACAAATTGTAATCTTATTTATTTTCATTTGCATTGGTTTTCAATGGATATAACACACTGCTAGCTGTTCCATTCTTTGTTTTGCCCCCAGTTTTCAGGGACTGTACCCTTCAGCCTAGGGAATCTTGTCCCAGCTCCAGTTCTGCTTTTGCTTCCTGCTCTCTTCCCCCACTCATCATCTCTCTCTCTCTCTGTGTCTGTCTCTCTGGCTATCTGCCAGCCATCTCTCACTGTTGATGCAGCAGGACCTGGAGTAGATCCCTGTGGCAGCTATTTCAAAAGGTATTGGGGAGGATTCAACCCTCCCCAAGTTTTTTCTAAAAACTTTTTGGATTTTTCTGCAAACCCATAGAGTCCTCTGAGTCTATAGAAAAACCTGTTAGGGGAGAGTGTGCCCTCTGTTTGCAGAAATAAGTATCTGCATGCAGAGGAGAGTGCTGAGAATTAGATTTATCGATACATATAAACTGGAAGCCTTCTATCAAGGAACAAAGTAAATTGAAAGCAATCCATCAGTCATCAGAATAAACCAGGAACAGTGTTAGCAGCAGAGAACATACAAGGATTTGCTGGGGGCACCTTATTTTCCCCTGTATACCCTTACTCACACTATTTCTTCTTTCCCTCCACTTGGCAGCTCCCATATCTTCACATTTCCCTGCTTCCTTCTGTCCTTTCCACCCAATAACCAAACAACCTTTTATTTTTTTATCAGTAGTGACATCACTACTGGCTCCTGGTTTTACTGAACTTTTCTGACCAAGCAAGAAAGGTACACAATTGAATCATTGCTATAGGAATAAGTGTACCTGGCCATGGCTGTGAATTCTCAAGAACTGGTCAGTTTTTGATCAATAGTCTGGCCTTTTGTCATAGGCAGTAATTATCAGAATAATTTCATCTTGGTCAGTTTATGATAAATGAATGTTATACTATTATGTCAGGAGCCATGTTGTAATGTTATTAGTTTTACCACTGAGGAAGGTAAATTGGGCCAAAACTCATCTGGTCAGGGCCAATATTTGTCACTTTAGGATGTCATTGAACATAATCAATGATAGCTGAGGCTATTCCGAGGGCCAATATCTGTTTTTAATCTACTGTGAAATTACATGTATTTTTGTACATGTGTTTATTAATTTTTAATTTGACTAACAGTATTATTGGGCCTATCTGTATACCTAATTCTCAACAGTCCCCTATGTGTGGATATATAAATCTGCAGATAGGGGATATACTTACTCCAACCCCCCCAGGTTTGCAGAAAAATCTGAAAACTTTTAAACTTTTAAAAAATACACTGGGGGTTTAAATCCCCCCTCCAAAAGCATTGTCTACACACACATCCCAGGCAAGAGGGGCAGTCACCAAGTGCAGAGGCAAGCACCAGGCGGTCATCCACATGATGCATGTCACCATGGCCAGAGCTGACCGACTGGGGTTATCACCTTGCCAGCAGACGGAGATAGATCAGGACTGTGCACCACTGAGCCATTTGTTAAGTTACAAACCACACTGGGAACCAATCAAACACCCGGGTATGCCCCCCCCCGAGCTAGGGCTGCCAAGTGGGGGCGGGTAAACCCCCACTTTGGAGGCCCGATTTCCGCCGCCGCGAAATCGGGCCCTGGAGGGAACTCCATCCCCCGAAGCACAGCATGGCTGCGTCACCAGTGGTCTCCGAAGCCTCCACCCACTGGAGTGTCAGAGGACAGCCCTCACCATGGAGTGTCAGAGGACAGTCCTCACCAGAGGCACCCACATGGAACTCTCTGTGGCCGGGGAAGTGGCAGTGAGTGAAAGTCAACCCTCCTGCATTGATGTACCTCGTCTCTGGCAGGCTCGACTTTCAGACTTGTCTCCCTGTGACATTGAAGGGTCTCCGTGGTCAGATGCCATCTCCCTCCCTCCCTGGCTGCTTTCCCTCACTGAATTGGCTAATGCTGCTGGCTTTCCATTGCTATGGGAGCTGTTTGTGGCCAGGAACTGAGAGGATCCATCCCATTTGCCGGCTCCCTCCAGACTGAGCCTGAGACACTGGCCACCGGCTCTGTGGGCAGGAGTGAGGCAATGCAGCGAGGCAATGCAGCCAGGAGATTGGCACACCTCCTGAGTGACAGATCAGGGCCCCAACTGATTTGGGAGCGTGTAGAACATTTAGGGAAGAGTCACCCCAAAACAGAATTATATATAAGGAGAGATAACTTTCTGCATGTCCCAACCTGTGATAGTGAAGTTGTTTGGCTTTTGCCCAGGTCAGCGATTTATTGTAATTCAGCAGAAGCCCTCTTATAAATCCCTTTTCAAAATGGCACTTGACGCGAAGTAAAGTTCAAACAGAAATGTTGATTTTATTGAACAGGCACAGTTGAGTTAGGAATAGGGTAGGGAATAAGAAGTTAAGGTAAATTTGGTTGTTTGTACAAATTATAATTTTTTTTAATAAGTACCCAAAGGTACACTTTTATTATTTTTTCCATTTATAAACTACAAACATACATAACAACAGACAAACACCTACCTACAACTAACAAACACAAAACATACAACATACATCAAGAGGCTTATATTGCTTCTGCTTGTTAAATTTCTAAATTCATTATCTATTTTACTAAGCTTATCTTTTCTGCGTTCTCAAATTACTACATTTATTTATCAGTTGCATTTACATTATACCAATCGTAGAATCTCTTCCAAGTTTTTTGAAAAGTCCATTCTGTACCGGCTCTCATCTCAAGTGACAGTTTGTCATTTTCCGCCGTCAAATTATAATATTTTGAACAGGCAACAGAGTATAGCTGAAGCTTATATTCTTAGATACTCTGTTCTTGACTGTGAGAGGTTTGTTTGTCTTGGAGATTTCTTCCAGCAACTGTGTGTCTTAATAAAGTTTCAAAAAACTATCTTAGTTTCCTGGAAGTTAATATTTCCCCCCGTATTTAAATACCTCCCTTGTGGGATTATAACTTCCTCTTTTTACTCTTGAGGAATCTAAAGCCATTTTCCTTTTCACACAAACCAGGGGTCCCTTCTGAGTTGAACCCTTTGAATAACTGGGTAAGAAATATCCTCTTCTTTCTAGGAGCAATAATCCTTTTCTGTTTGGCTTGACTGGCAGTTTTCAACCTCCTGTCCAGTCTCTTCTGTCAAACTTAAATCCCATTCTTATTCTTTTTGTTGTTGTTGTTCTTTTTAAATCCCATTCTTAGAGACTGAATAAACAGAATTCAGCTAGGGCTGACACTTAGACTTTACATTCTGATTTCTGAACTTTTCCTCAAATGCATTGGTATACTCTATGGGCAAGGAGTTGTGTCCCTTCACCTCCCAAGTGAACTTTTCTGTTTCCCTCAGACTGAGAGATACACACATTCCTCCTGACTGGCAACTGCCAAGCCAAAGTCCAAAGGACAACTGACACCCCCCCCATGACAATACTGAGGAGACTTTTTAAAACTCTCCTCAGTTGGCACTGGCCAATCAGAGAGAAGGGGGATGCACGCAGGCAGCAACCTGTCAATCAAACTGTTTTACAGTGAGGCATTAACCCCTAATCTCCAAACTCTCTGCTTTTGACGCACTAAGCATCCTGGTTTTTGAGGTCAATTTGCCACAACATCATTTCAGTGATGCTTATAGCCAGCCTGTAAAACAGGCCACTGTTATAATGGTCTGCCTAAGCCAGCCACAGTGAGTTCACAAGGCAGATGAGATCTGAATTGAAGACTTCTCATCTCAGCTGATGGTTACTCCCTGAAGTCACTACACTGTTCTCCTCTAAATCCCAGCTTTTTGAATCTTATACAGAAATCAAGTTGCAAGTGTGTATGTATTGAGGAGAGGCAATTGGGAAAGGCACTTGAATGTGTAAACAAAGGGGGGGGGTAATATCCATACAGCGACAAGGAAAAGCAAAGAGTGGAAAGCAAACACTGAGTAGCAAGAAGCTGCATTAAAACAATGTGATAAAAGAATCTCCTTCTAGACGGAGAGGAAACTGTTTAGAAAGATATACTGATCTTGCAGCAACCTTGACTATAAGTCCCTACGCCACTACACACACACACACACACACACACACCTACCTTTAAGATTAAGAGGTAGAAACATCAATCAAAACCTATCTCGTATTGTTGGATTTCACTGAATCATGCCACCTAACTTACTCCTACTATCTTGCTGAAGCTGAACATATCATGTAAGATTTTTAGCAGCTCCAACATCCTGAATGTTCAGCATGTCAGGAGAAGTGACAGGCATCTTACAGAGTCCAAAGAAGAAGAAGAAGAAACACAACCCTGTAGCAGGTATGAGGCATGTCTACCCCCTTCATCAGCATTCATGATACACATCACAAAACTCTGTCTCAGTACTGAAGAGAGACCAACAGCACAGGAGAGGAAGAGCTCTGATTAATATTTATGGGAAGTGCTTTTGACATGGATAAAGTGCAAATCAACATGACCCATGGGAGAGACGATTAGAAATAATGATTATGTCTAAGGTGGAGCATCCAATGTCATGGGAATTCTGCGCCACAAAAACCTAAAATCTATAAGGAGAAAATCCCAAATTTTAGGAACAGAATGCTCAGACTCGCTTTCTGTAATTTATTATATACCAGGAAAGCGGGTGGGGGTGACCCAGCCCCGGCCGTACCAAGAACCATGGCATTAGACTTCCCTCTGATGGATCACTGAGACTCTTGTCAATTCTGTTTTTCACGTTTAACAACTCTCCAGGTTCTCACAGACACGAGGAAAAGTTTGACAAGGTACGTGTTAAAGAACCCAAAGCTGGATTCAATTGTCACTAGCAAGCCAGCGTTGTTGTTTTTTTCATGATGAGCACAGGCCAGGCTAAGTGTTGGGCTTGTATTTCACGTTTAACAACTCTCCAGGTTCTCGCAGACACGAGGAAAAGTTTGACAAGGCACGTGTTAAAGAACCCAAAACTGGATTCAATTGTCACTAGCAAGCCAACGTTGTTGTTTTTTTTCATGATGAGCACAGGCCAGGCTAAGTGTTGGGCTTGTACCACCACCCCTTCCATTCTCCCTGCTTGAAGAAAGCGTGACTGAAATCTGCCTTGGAAAGTCTGTGGTCTAAATCCAGTTTGTTGCAATGTCTGCACGGGGACGCTTCAACAAACTGGAGTTTGTGTCTTCCCCAGTAACTGCCAGAAGATTCCTGAATACTGGGAAAGAAATGAATGCCAGTTTATTGTGGGGCCCACATTCAGACATCGCAACAACTTAGAGTTAAAGACTCTCTAAGGCCCCGGTCACACGGGCAGGAAAATGCGGGGGGGAAATGTGGCTGTTTGCCCCGGAGCAAAATAACGCACGGCTGCGTGATCAGACATCCCATAGAGGTCCTGTAGAGGTCCCATGGTTAGGGAGGAGGTGCTGATCACAGGACAATCCTGCGGCTTGTGCGCATCCCGTGGAGACTTAAAAAACAAACCTCTTAGCGATGGGACATGGGCGGGCGCCGGATGCCACGACCTACCACCAAAAATGCGATCGGGCGCCCGCCCTTACCCCGCGGTTTTCAGAAACTAGTACCTCGGAGGTACTAGTTTTTTACCCCGCATCTTTGGCGGGAAGCCTCGGGTTCGCCACGGGAGCTCTACGCTTCCCAGATGTGGTGCTGTGATCGCGCCTGGAAAATCCGCCTATCTTCCGTCTCTGTAGCGTGGCTAATGCTCCGTGTGACCGCAGCCAAAGCCAGGCTTGGGCTGCTTCTATACAGAGGTTTGTCTATGCCTTGGATGGTCCTTTTGGGGATGGGGTTTATTTTGTTTGTTGGGGGGGGGATCCACACAACATCATGCTGTAATCACCCTGTTCCCTGCTCCCAGGTTTTCCCTGTTTCCAATATGCTCTTTCTAAAACCTCCTTTCCTCCAATCTTTCTGGAAAGAAAGTCATCCAAGCATATTAGAGCACCTTCTTGAAAGAATGGCGCACATTTTCCTGCCCTGGAAACGTACCAGCCCACATGAACACCCTTTTCCCACCATCAGCCCTTCATGGGTGCTGTCTCCAGAATTTATTTCCTGCTGTGCCAGCCAGAGGGCTGCTTGAGAAGGGTTTTGTGTTTGTTTGTTGCTGGACTCTTGTCTGCTAGGAAAAAAGATAAGTCCCTATCCAGAAAGTCCAGCAACAACACTATCTGTCGCAGAATTTTTGACCTATGTATGGAAGTCAAGAGTAATACTCTGTAAATATTGTAAACCATGTTAGGACTGTTTTGTGTTTTTGAGATATTGGGAATTTTGATTGATGTTGTTCTTTGTACCTACCCTTAAACTCTCCCCTGTTTGATTTATCTATGGTATGCCAAATAAAGGTTCTCTGTTCTGTTCTGTTTGTTTGTTTGTTTTGGCTAATGACGCTGTAATGATCTATTTCCACTTTCTGTTTCCACTGATCTATTTCCATTTCAAATTATAATAGAACTGCTACAGCACTGTAACATGATGCCGTACGTGTACGGGGGGGGGGGGGGAATAGAGGTGGTGAGTTGCCACGGCAGCCATGATGACCATGCCCCCAAGAGCCAGTGTGGAGTCCCTGCACAGCACATGTGGAAGGGAAAAGTAAAAGAACAAGATTTTCCCTCCAAGAGAGCAATGACCATCATGTGAGCTTGACAATAAACTAGGCTCATCGCTAACAAAACTCCAGTTTGTTCTTGACATCAGTATACAGCCTGAATCTAGACAGGTTTTGTGCAGTTTCCCACAGGAAAGAAGTTCTCTCCCATCATAACTCCCAATTTCCCCCAAGAACATACTAGTGCCTTACCTCCTTTCTGCCACTGCCATTCTGCTCTGGGGAAGGGGTTGAGGGAAACCTTCCCAGTACCCAGCATATCAGTTTCATGATGGGTATGAAGAATGCTCAGCCACTGCGTTATCTCAGGGGAAATGACAAGGAGTGCTGCCTGACAGACACAACTTCTTTTCTGAACACCGCTTTCCCTAGTTCTCCTCCTTTGTCGTCACCTTCAAAACACCCGCCCTTGCATGGCAAGTCAGACTCCTTCCCTGGCACATGGCTTGACGCATTTGCACAAGTTGTCTAGAGTTTTTTGCTCTCTGCACCCTTTATTTCATGCACCTGCTCTCTGCTTATCACATGCTGCAGTCTGGCCTAAGTAAGCAAAGGGCTGTTTGGATAGGTGGTCCTGCATAAGAACATAAGAACATAAGAGAAGCCAATTCTGGATCAGGCCAATGGCCCATCCAGTCCAACACTCTGTGTCACACAGTGGCCAGAAATACCAGGTGCCATCAGGAGGTCCAGCAGTGGGGCCAAGACACTAGGAGCCCTCCCACTGTTCCCCCCCCCAAGCACCAAGAATACAGAGCGCCAGGGCTATTTTTGGGCAGGCACGCACAGGAACGGAGTTCCAGCTGGCTCCCAAGTTGGCCACGCCCAGCAGGAACTCATTAGCATAATAGGCCACACCCAACAGCAGAGACTCATTAGGATTGGCTACATTAGGGGTGTGGCCTAACATGCAAAGGAGTTCCTGCTACAAAAAAAGCCCTAGGTTTTGACAACAAACAAGGTAAACAGAATAAGAAGCAAAAGGTGGGTGTGGCTGGATGACTATACTTCTGGTAACGTGGGGGTGTGACCTAATATGCTAATGAGCTATGCTCTCATGGGTGTGGCTGGATATGCTAATGAGTTTCTGTTGTTGGGTGTGGCCTATTATGCTAATGAGTTCCTGCTGGGCTTTTTCTACAAAAAAATCCCTGCAGAGCGCCACTTGCCCCGGAGTCCCTATCTATACCTTGTGACTAATAGCCACCGATGGACCTCTGCTCCATATGTGTATCTAATTCCCCATTGAAGCCATCCATGCTTGTAGCCGCCATCACGTCCTGTGGCAGTGAATTCCATGTGTTATAATCACTCTTTGGGTGAAGAAGAATGCAAAACTCCATTGGTTTACCCACTGATGACCTTGCCATTCAACGGGGGCTCTATAGGACCACTCTTATGTTTTCCCCAATTTATAGCCCCTGGATTTTTCTGGAAGCTACACTAAGGACCTATTAGAAATTTAGGAGCTTGATATTATTTTGGTCTCTTGCCCTTTTTTTATATATAAAGCTGCTGGAACATATGTTTGTTTTCAGCTGCTAGTCAGATGGTCACACATACTACGTTGAAGTGTGCCTGTCTGCCTCATGTGAAACTTCCTGATAAAATTTAATTGCAGTTCAACAATATAGCAGCCTGTCACTATCACCACAACATTTTTTCAAAAGAAAAAAAATCCAAAAAGCTTTCACTGTTTTAAAAACATTTAATGAGATCTCAGAGTTCACTTACTTGCCTATTGGGGAAAGAATAACATCGAAAGTCTTAGATTTTCCCTTTTTGCTCACGGACATAAATGTTGAATGTGATCTCAGGAATACATAATGTGAGATCAATGAATGCAACTTAATAAATCAATAAATCTTTAAAAGTGATCGTTTGGATGTTATTCATCTTTAGGGGCTCCGGCAAAAACAAACCAGTGAAGTGGCCTTCATAGAGGTGCAAATGTATTCTGAAATGGCCCGGCATTACAAGGTAAGATTACATAAATATACCCTCCTTGGTATATTTGATCTGGTTTGATCTGCATCCTGGGAACCAGGGATCATTTCATAGAAAAAGAGGTGCAGGAGCTTATCGGCATAACTCATTCGCATAACTTATTTGCATATGCCACGCCCCCTGCCATCACCGGAAATGTGTCAGAAGGCAACACCCACCACTCAGGCTCCACTGGACTGTTTTGGATTGCTAGCTCCAAATTTGGATTGCTAGCTCCACTGGACTGTTTTCGACTGGGGGGGGGTGGGCTCTGCAACTTTCCTGGCTGCTTCTTGCTCTGACTGAGGGCTGCAGGGAGCAGGGGGTGGGGCTTGTTGCATGTGGCCGCCCCTTGGGCTCTTTACTGCCGGAGCTCCGCTCCTGCGCGCTCCTGCAGGAAATGACCCCTGCTGGGAACTGATAATCAATTGGTTAATTGTAGCCAAGATTTACTTGATCAGATATTCAAAGAAAATCCTTCTTGATTCTCAGGTCCAAGAGTCCCACTCACTATACTAGGGATGGGCATGAACTGGCTCACAAACTGAAGTTCATGATGAACTTCGGCCGGTTTGTGATTCACAAAGTGAAGTTCGATTTTAACAGACTTTTAGTGCTGTTCATAGAAGTTCATGGTGGTTCATGAATGGAGACAGACTGCTGCCCATCAATTAAATGGTTTACAAAACTCCAAGGCAACAAGGGAGCTGGAATTCTCCAGCCTTGGAAACGCCAATAGGAGCCCTCGAATACTTAACAGGCACTGCTGGCCACCAGTCACAGAGTTCCCATTCTGCTCTATGAGCTCAAAATGCTATATATTCAGTCAGCTCCCCTCCCACCCACCCTTTTTGGGGTAGTGGTTAAGTGCGCGGACTCTAATCTGGGAGAACCGGGTTTGATTCCCCATTCCTCCACTTGCACCTGGCTGGATGACCTTGGGCAAGCCATAGTTCTGATAAGAGCTGTTCTTGAAAATGAGCAGTTTCTGTCAGAGCTCTCTCAGCCCCACTTACCTCACAGGGTGTCTGTTGTGGGAAGGGGAAGGGAAAGGAGTTTGTAAGCCACTCTGAGACACCTTTGTGTAGTGAAGGGTGGAGTATAAATCCAATCTCTTCTTCTTCTTCTTCTTCTTCTTCTTCGCTGGTGAGATGGGGTCATTTCCTGTCGGAGCACACATGAGTGGAGCTCCAGCAGTAAGGAGCCCAGGGGGCGGGCACATGCAACAAGCCCCGCCCCCTGCTCCCAGCAGCCCTCAGTCGGGCCATGAGGAGCAAGAAGCAGCCAGGTAAGTTGCAGAGCCCCCCGCCCGGCCCGCCTTCAGGTACAAGCTCTCCCTCCTCTGTGAGGGCAGATCTGCGCATTCCCCTCCCTCCCATAGCTAGCAATCCAAAACAGTCCGGTGGCACCTTTAAGACCAAGTTTTATTCAGGTATAAGTTCTCCCTCCTCTGTGAGGGCAGATCTGCATGTTCCCCCTCCTCCAATAGCTAGCAATCGAAAACAGTCCAGTGGAGCCTGAGCGGTGGGTGTTGCCTTCTGACACACGTCCGGTGATGTCAGGGGGTGTGGCATATGCAAATAAGTTATTGGAGAGCCAGTTTGGTGTAGTGGTTAAGTGTGCGGACTCTAATCTGGGAGAGCCAGTTTTGATTCCCCACTCCTCCACTTGCACCTGGCTGGATGACCTTGGGCAAGCCATAGTTCTGGCACAGCTGTTCTTGAAAAAAGAGCAGTTTCTGTCAAGAGCTCTCTCAGCCCCACCTACCTCACAGGGCGTCTGTTGTGGGGAGGGGAAGGGAAAGGAGTTTGTAAGCCGCTCTGAGACACCTTTGGGTAGTGAAGGGCGGGGTATAAATCCAATCTCTTATCTTCTTCTTATGCTAATCAGTTATGCTAATAAGCTCCTGCACCTCTTTTTCTACTAAATGACCCCTGCTGGTGAGAGCGAGGCATGGAGTTTGTTAAAAGCAGAGCAGATTCAAAGCTTTCTGCTTGTGATCTGCTCTCTGCTGCTGGGGTTTGGGTAGGTGGACTCAGAGCTCTGAGCCACCCAGTCTCTCTGCTCATACCAAGCACAGCAACTTAGCTGGTGGGTGCCTCAGACAAGGGCCCATGTTTATATACCCTCCTAGGGCTTGGGTGTCAGGGGTGGTCTCAGGGCTCTGAGCCACCCAGTCTCTCTGCTCAGTCTCTCAGTCTGTCTGCTCTGCTGGGCTTGCAAAAATGCCCCTCACCTTCAGTTTCTACTGAGAGATTTTCTGTGACTTTGATTCTGTTCTGTGGGGCTTCTATTGTCCTTGTTTGTTTGCTGTTCTTTTTCCTCCATTGGAAACAGTGAAGGATGGGGCACCTTCTTTGGGGGGCCATAACTCAGACTTTGTAGAGTTTGGTGTCTCTAGCATGCTGTGAGTTTGGTGTCTCTAGCATTCTACTGCATCACGAACTTCACAAACTGGTTCAATTCATATGAAGCTTTTTTAGTTTGTGATGGTTCATGGTTCGGTTTGTGAGTCCACCATGAACTGAACCAAACCACCCATCCCTACACTACACCATGGACCACATTACAGGATCAATATCAAATAATAGCATCTAAATTTCAGAACAAATGAAATAATAATGAAATATTGTTTGTTTTACCACAAAGCATTATCCTGTGTGAAAATGACTGTGATAAATTAAGCTGTGAATTTATACACATGGCAGCAGCTTCCAGTGTAGCCCAGTTTGGAATTATTTATCTTGTGTCTTCTTGGAGCAATGCATGGAGAAGAATAATAATACTCAGGATTAAGGCTTTCTGTCACAGTTACTTGGGGAATTGGTGCACCACTTTCTGCACTATTTATCTAATGCTGTCTCTTGCTCACTATAATTCTGCAAGCAATAGATTCACAAACTGAACCAAACACACACACACATAAAAGACCCAAATGTTCCAGTAAAAAGAACCTGATCCAGAGCAGGAAGAAAACAATAGATTAGTATTTAAATTAATGCAGATGTACAATGAAGTTGTGCATTGTTGCAAAGAAAAGGGCGATTACTCCTGGAATAACTTGGAAGGTTTTGTAAAGCTTGAATTTCTAATGCAATTGAGTCTGCGTTCCTTCCTAGCGATCTGGTTGCAGTCTGTGTCATTCAGTCCACCGTTCCTTTGCTTTGCAGAGTCTTTGGGAAATGTCAAGCTTGGGGGAGCTGATAATGGCCGGGGGGGGGGGTACCACCATTATCATGTGAGGGCATCTCCCTTCTATGGTTTTCTTAGGATCCTCTCCTTCTGTCTATAAAACACTAAGCAATCTGTGAGCTGATACCAGATGCCTGTCAATCTTAATCGAGCTATAATATGGGAGATAGAGATATGTTTGCAGTCAGCGACCTCTAAACTACCTCTCTGACTCCAGATACTTCTTGCCACAGATAAATGGGTTTTTTGAAGCTCTAACCTACTTGGATATGTCTATATATTACAGCCTTAGGCTGTAATCCTTATTTAGGTGTAATTGCCATTAAGTATGCATGCTTAAGACCACCCTGTTAATCTTCTAGACCCATCCTCCAATCTAGAACCCCCTTGAGTCTTGACTGCACTCCTTATATGACTTCTGATCCTGGTTCCAAATTCTCTGTCCTGGGCTTTGTGATAAGTGACTGATAATGCCCTGGATAATTGCCAGTGATAATCATGACCCAGTCACTGACAAGTGCTTTACAGTGAAAGGCTGCAATGTGAGATGAATAATGTCATGTTTTGTTCGTTTAAAAAAAAAAAAGGTAAAGGTTCCCTTGCTCGAAAGCCAGCCAAATCAGACCCTAGGGTTGCGGTGCTCATCTCCGTTTCAAAGCCGAAGAGCCAGCACTGTCCGAAGACCTTTCCGTGGTCATGTGGCCGGCATGACTAAACACCAAGGCTCACGGAATGCTGTTACCTTCCCACTGAAGTGGTACCTATTTATCTTCTTGCAATTTCTTGCTTTCGAACTGCTAGGTTGGCAGGAGCTGGAACTAGAGACCGGAGCTCACTCCGTCATGCGGCACACTCAGGTCTCGAACTGCTGGACTACCGACCTTCCACAGCCTGCAGTTCAGCGTCTTAACCACTTGAGCCACCACAGTTAGTTACTTCACATATATTTGTGATTCCATCTGGCCAAATTTCATGCTGTGTTCATCCTCAGAAGGCCCCTTCGTAAGGGCAGAACCACACATTCTGTGTCATTCCATGATTATTTTCCCTAATCATTTTTTTCTCAAAATGTAGCCATCAGGATTGAGATTTAAAGGGGAGACTGGTGCAGAATGGATATTTAACTCTTTCTCTTTACACTATCAAAATTCTTCAAGGGCAGCCCCACATAGAGAGCATTGTGGTAATCTAATCTAGATGTTACTAGAAGATGCACCACAGTGCATAAAGATTGTTTCTAAAGATCTGGAAGCAGCAACTCAAGCCTGAGAATTGTAGCACAGCTACATGCACATGGCATTTTCATAAGATAGCATCATCAATGTATCCCCAAAAGAGGGGAAAATTGAGAGTGATTTACCAAGGAAAGCTACCAGAATATAGGGATGGTCCCTGGTAAATATTGTTTTAATTAGATGGACAGGAAAACTTGGTGAGCACTGCGAGTCATCTTTTGATGAAGGGGTTTTGCTTAAGCCACCCAATTATCAGCTATAGGGCCATGGGTAGGGTGCCCCCTTGGTGCTATGCAGCTTTCAACGTAACTCTAGCTGTTATATGGCACAGAAGGGGGCAGTGCTGCTAGAGCTCAGCCCTTCTTGGCAAAATTCTGTGGGACATAAATAAATAAGGTGCCAAAATCTTTCTTTTTGCCACTCTCATTCGATGTTGATGATAGTGATGATGATGACGACAGCCAGGGCTTTTTTAGTAGAAAAAGCCCAGCAGGAACTCATTAGCATAACTGGCCACACCCAACAGCAGAAACGTATTATCTTATTAGGCCACACCCCTGACAGCACAGCTCATTAGCCCATTAGGCTGCACCCCCCTGTTACCAGATGTGTGGCCATCCAGCCACACCCACCTTTTGCTTCTTATTCTGTTTACCTTGTTTGTTGTCAAAACCCAGGGCTTTTTTTGTAGCAGGAACTCCTTTGCATGTTAGGCCACACACCCCTAATGTAGCCAATCCTAATGCGTTCCTGCTGTTGGGTGTGGCCTATTATGCTAATGAGTTCCTGCTGGGCGTGGCCAACTTGGGAGCCAGCTGGAACTCCGTTCCTGTGCGTTCCTGCCCAAAAATAGCCCCGACGGCAACAAATGTCCAGAATGCGGGGGGGGGGGACGACTTACAGGCTGGCATGCCAACTGAAGCTGGGAGCTGGGTTGAGGTGGGGGGGAGATTGTGACTGTATCAAGATCTTTTTGGATTGAGGCGGTTCTCATTCTGATTACCCAGGCTAGCAAAAGCAGAATTCCAATTCTGAGGAACGGTTCTGTGGGGAGGGGAAGGGAAGCTTACGGCAGAGGAAGACCAGATCTCAACTGCATGGGTTTGGGGGGGGGGCTCAAGTCACAGCTGACTTTATGGCGACCCCATGGGGTTTTCAAGGCAGGAGATGCTCACAGGTGGTCTGCCCTTGCCTGCCTGCGTATCAGGACCCTGGGCTTCCTTGGAGGCCTCAAGGGCTGACCCTGCTTAGCTTCCGAGAGTTGACGAGATCAGCCTAGCCTGGACTATCCAGGTCAGGGCCAACTGCATGTAGGGCTGCAGGATCTGGCTTGGGGAATTCCCAGAGATTTGGGGGGGTGGAGTTTGTGAAGGGGGGGGGGTTTTGGAAGGGAGGGAGATGTGATGGTGCCACAGAGTCCACCCTCCAAAGCTGCCATATTCTCCAGGGAAACTGCCCTCTGTAGTCTGGAGATCAGTTGTAATCAGGGGTCATTTCATAGAAAAAGAGGTGCAGGAGCTCATTAGCATAGCTCATTAGCATAACTTATTTGCATATGCCACACCCCCTGACATCACCGGAAGTGTGTCAGAAGGCAACACCCACCGCTCAGGCTCCACTGGACTGTTTTGGACTGAAAGGTATTGGAGGGGGGGGGGACGTGCAGATCTGTCCTCACAGAGGAGGGAGAGCTTGTACCTGAATAAAACTTGGTCTTAAAGGTGCCACCGGACTGTTTTGGACTGGGAGGCTGGGTGGAACTCTGCAACTTACCTGGCTGTTTCTTGCTCTGACTGAGGGCTGCTGGGAGCAGGGGGTGGGGCTCAGTGTTCCCTCTAAGCTGAGTTAGTGTGAGCCAGCTCACAGTTTTTTAGCCTCTGGCTCACACATTTTTATCTCAGCTCAGGAAAGACAGCTCCAGAGCAAACTAATTTATGCAGAAGCCAACTCGCTCACTCACAGCTTTAATGCCAGCCGCTCACAAAGTAGAATTTTTGCTCACAAGACTCCACAGCTTAGAGGGAACATTGGTGGGGCTTGTTGCCTGTGCCCGCCCCCTGGGTTCTTTACTGCCGGAGCTCTGCTCCTGTGCACTCCTGCAGGAAATGACCCCTGGTTGTAATTTCCAGGAGAACTCCTGGTCCCACCTGAACCCTAACTGCATATGATTCTGGGAATTCCATGTTTGGAGCTCCCAGCATTTTTTTTCTTAAAAAGAAAATGTCTTGAAGGGATTTAAGTTGCTTAAATTTCTAATGTTTTGAATAACTGGGCCCATAGACTTAAGAGAGCAATCCTAAACAGGCCTGCTCATAATCCCACTCAGGTCTATTCAGTGGCAACACTGCCCAAAATTTGTAATCTCAATCTTTCTTTCTCCTCCCCTCTCCCCCTCTAATCATGTAGAATAAAAAGTGCCACCAAGAGCTATAAAGAAGATGTGTAGCAACATGATTTCTGTGTAATTAGTACATGATGATCCACTTAAACCAACACTTGATATACATTCCTGCACCAATTACTGGCTACTTTAGAGCTCATCAGAGAAAGTGAAACTTGCCTTTCCCATTAACTTGCCCTGGTAACAGAAACAAGGCACCTTTTGGTTGGTGGTGGGTGGGCAGTGTACTAACTTTAAAAGTAAATTAGTTTAGACAAGCTGTCAAGATCTCTCCTTCTTCATTACAAGGGACACTGCTCCCCCTCTCTCAGCCGAGTTCTCAAAGGCCGTCCTGAAAATAAGCCAGCTGGTCTACAGCCATGTAAAGAGGAAGACACTCACTAACAATGTACTTCTGAACAGAGTTATATCCTTCGAAGTTGGCAGTGGGCTTAGAAGCACGTAGTTCTGCTCAGTTCGGAAACCCACTAGAAGTACCTAATAGCCTACCTGATTAGTGCTTAGTTGCATAGCATTTTATTTGCAAAGTGCTTTTTGATCTTCTGTTCATTCCTGCAATATCTCATGGCTACAGTTGTGAAGCTAAAATACAGGGCTTTCCCCCATTCCCCCCCCCCCATTGGTTCTGGCCCATACTGCTTAATTTTTATTCCCTGGTTTCTGCATGCATTTTTGTGCCTTTCGTTTTCGCTTTGGATTTTTTGGGTTTTTTCCAGGCTTTTCTTCCCAGTTCTTTTGAGAAAACCTTTACCCCGATGTTTTCCTAAAAGTCATTTTTGAGTCAGCTTTTTCTCATGCGTAATGTTTCTGTCCGTTTTCTTTGTCCTGCCAACTCCCACCTACCTCCAGCCCACTGTGTAACCACCCCAACCCCCGAATATGAGTGATTTTTCTTTGTTTTAATCAGGGGTCATTTCATAGAAAAAGAGGTCCATGAGCTCATTAGCATAACATTAGCATAGCTTATTTGCATATGCCACACCCTCTGACATCACCGGAAGTGTGTCAGAAGCCAACACCCACCGCTCAGGCTCCACGGGACTGTTTTGGATTCCTAGCTATTGGGGGGGGGAACGTGCAGATCTGTCCTCGCAGAGGAGGGAGAGCTTGTACCTGAAGAAAACTTGGTCTTAAAGGTGCCACTGGACTGTTTTGGACCAGGGGGAGGGGGGGGGCCTCTACAACTTACTTGGCTGCTTCTTGCTCTGACTGAGGGCTGCTGGGAGCAGGGGGTGGGGCTTGTTGCATGTGCCCGCCCCCTGGGCTCTTTACTGCCGGAGCTCCCCTCCTGTGTGCTCCTGCAGGAAATGACCCCTGGGTATGGCACAAAAAAGGGGGAGGAATGAGAAGAGGGCAAATTTAGGTACCAACTGTCTCCTAATAAAGAGATCCATTCCAAGCAGGTTGACTCAGAATCTTGCTCAGGTCCTAACTGCTCATTCACAGTCATCCGTCTAAAATAAGCCTCCTCCATTGGAGATGGCAGACCATATACTAAATGGTGCGCTTACCTGAATGTGCTCTATCACCTCTATATCCTCGCAGAGGAGGGAGCGCTTGTACCTGAATAAAACTTGGTCTTAAAGGTGCCAGTGGACTGTTTTGGACCAGGGGGACGGAGGGGGGCTCAACAACTTACCTGGCTGCTTCTTGCTCTGACTGAAGGCTGCTGGGAGCAGGGGGTGGGGCTTGTTGCATGTGCCCGCCCCCTGGGCTCTTTACTGCCGGAGCTCCACTCCTGTGCCCTCCTGCAGGAAATGACCCCTGATTTTAATGGCACTAAAACATCAATATATCACTGAAGTGCTGTAGCAGTAGGCTTAAGGGTTTCTCTGAATTCCCAGCTTTCATTTTAAAAAATACCTGTCCCCTTCCCTTGTGGAGAGATGCCTTTTTCCTTATATTTCTGCGACAGAAGGGTCTAGAGACTTAGTTTTGTCTTTGTTTTTTTAATGAAAGGAGGGAATTCAGAGAAACTCCTAAGCCTATTGTTACAACACTCCAATGATATATTGATATTTTAGTGCATTTTTAAAGGGGGGGCTGGAACATTGTATAATCCCTCCTTTGTCTGCCAGTTTTCTCCCACAATCCTTTCACCACCACCACCCCATTGTCTGTGTCTGAGACCTCCATGAATTTATTTATTTATTTATTTACATTCCATTTGTATACCGCTCACCCCCTAAGGGCTCTGAGCGGTTTACATTACATTATACAATACATCCTACCTAAGGGCTACTCATACAATGAAAGGGGGAGAGACTGACCTAACAGGCACCCTCTGGCGAAGTCTTGTTGTTTTTAGTCACTCTGCGGGAGGTATTTTCAATCTGGTAGCGGCGATTTCCTGGCGCAGGTCTTCTGGCGTAGATCTTCCTTCAGTCACTTGTGATTCCATGGGCTCGAGTGAAGGGCGCGTCAGCGTATGCTCCTGCTGCAGCCTCTGCCCAATAGGCTCTGGCCTGCTGCGTTGCCCCACCTCCGTGCTCCGTCAGCCCAGCCCTGCTCCGCCGTTCCGCCACTACACCACCACGAAGGACGGGTGCCCCCCGCTCTAAGAGCAGGTACCCATTTTGTCTACTTGCCCTTTAATGGGCTTTCAAGCCGCTGGGTGGACGGGAGCTGGGACATGAATAAGCTTGACTGCAATACAGGGAAGACCTATGGTGGAGAATCTGTGAGCAAGGGAAGAGTTACGGTCTCCCCAGTCTCATCTCCCCTGTAAATGCTTCCCCCTTCGTTTTATTTTAAGCTGGCAAGGACAAATGTGTTTGGCTGAGGTAACAATTAGCCCCACTCTCATTCTTTGAGTCCAGCTCAGCAACAGATCGCTGACACACATCTTTGAAAAAATTGCAATATATTTCTTTCCGGAGAAAACCAATCACATTTTTAAAAAAAAAATTATATACACTCAACCACTACCCCCACCACACCATCGCACTAATGTGGTTGTGACTTATGTGTACAGTTTCACTCACGTTTTTTAGCTATGCCCTGAGAATGGAGATGTTCCATTAGTAAAGTATGTAGCGATGTGACTCTCTCAACCTCAAAAGGTTTAACGGGGATTAGTGTAGTATTCTTACTATGCACAGCTGCATCTTTGGGAGACATTACAGTGTATGCTGTCAATATGTAATAGAAGTGCTTCGCTTTGTCCGTTATGGTGGCTTTGGAATCAATGTAGTTTTGCATATTAATTGCCCACAGAAAGAGGCACTGCAATCTATTGACTTGAAAAGCAGTAACTCTCTTCTAATGTTTGCATGCAAGCTGAGTTGCTTGCACAATCTGCCCAATGAGACATCTGTTAATCTCCAGTTTGATGCTTACCTTACTAGGAGCTACAGCAATGGGCACTCGTATCATGCCACATTCTTTGAGGTAACAAGCATGTTTTGCCCATCAAAATTGTCCTCTCTGCCCATCAGCCAGGCAAAGGGTGTTTGTCCTGCAGTTATGTAGAGGCTGCAGAAGTAAATGCCAGAACAGTCTGTTTGGTTGTCACAACTTGAAACTTGCAGAAGTCAGAACCTGGGGGGGGGGGGGAGAGAGAGCTGAACAGAACACCAAATAGAGCTAAAGGGCTGCCTTAAGTCATATTTGTAAGAACAGGGGTGGGACTCAGTCCATAGGCTGTCTTTGATCCTGGGGAAACAAAGGTGCACTAAATGTGGCCACTCTCCGAGAAGTTTGCTTCACTAGTCCCACCTTTCACCGGGCACAGCACAATGTGGAGCACTGCCATTTGGGTCCCATTGGCCAGGCAGCTACATTCTTACAAATTTATGCCAGCCGGTTCCAACATCCTAAAAAAGGTAGCCTCCAGCCTTTCTTCCCCACTATGCTTTGCTGGGCTATGCTGTAGTTCTGTCAATAAAGTTCTGGCCTCGCTAAACCCAAGTCACGTGTTGCATGTTCCTTCTCAAGCGCAAGGGAAATGAACACATTACTGGGGTGAAACAGGCCTCCCGTGTGCTACTGTCAATCAAACAACGGCTGAGGGGTGACATGATCGAGGTTTATAAGATTATGCATGGGATAGAGCAGATCAAGAAAGAAGTACTTTTCTCCCTTTCTCACAATACAAGAACTCGTGGGCACTCCATGAAATTGCTGAGCGGTTGGGTTAGAACAGATAAAAGGAAGTCCTTCTTCACCCAAAGAGTGATGAACACATGGAATTCACTGCCACAGGAGGTGGTGGAGACTACAAGCATGGACAGCTTTAAGAGGGAACTAGATAAACATGGAGCAGAGGTCCATCAGTGGCTATTAGCCACAAGGTATAGATAGGGGCTCTGGGGCAAGTGATGCTCTGTATTCTTGGTGCTTGGGGGGGGCAACAGTGGGAGGTCTTCTAGTGTCCTGGCCCCACTGGGGGACCTCCTGATGGCACCTGGTATTTCTGGCCACTGTGTGACAAGAGTGTTGGACTAGATGGGCCATTGGCCTGATCCAACATTGGCTTCTCTTATGTGCTGTCTGTTTTTCCCAGGTAGCAGTTCCAAACAGGACACTTCTCTGGCCCCTGCCCCTCCCGGCCCCCCTCCCATCCCCTGGGAGGTGGAGGAAGCCTGGGGCAACCGGCAATGACTGCGCTTGCTGCCTCTGCCTCCTCCTTCGGCATACCGTTTCTTCTGCTTCTGCTGCCTCGTGCTTGGCCAGGGAAGAGAGAAGGGAGAGGGAGGGAGTGTGGGGCTCATGGCACCAGTAGCAAGCTCCTCCCTCGCCACCCCTGCAGGTTTGCTTAGCTGGGTTTCTATCTGTGGGGAGACTTTTATTTCAAAGCTGGGCCCTCCCTGCCAGTGGCCACGGCACACATGAGGAGCCTGGGTGTAATGTATTCAATAGCTGCCATTGAATGCATAACGGTATGTGAACTACATAATTGACTTGCCATGTAAAGCTTCGTCCTGGGCTAGGATCCAAATCCATCCAATCACATTGCTAGCCCAGGAGGAACCAACCAATCACTGGTCAGCAAGCTCCCTGAGCGGGAACGTTCGTGATTGATCCTTATGTATACAACCTTATTGGTTGATAATTGTATAGTAGGTGTGGCTACATTAGCCGGGAGAGTTTAAAAAGGGAACAGCTTTAATGCAAAAGCTGTTTTGGCTATCAGATGTTGATCTCTTTGGAGTTGAGTTACGAGTTGCTGAATAAAGCTGATCTTTTGCTGAAATCACTCTCTGACTCTTTGTTAAGTAACCGACTTAACACTGGAGCATGCAGCATTGCCCTCTCATGAATGGAGCAAGGGGAGGGGAACATAGCACTGCACTCATTCCGACATGGAGGAGGCAGGCAGGCAGGCAGAGCAATGGGCGAGCTCAACTGGCCGCACTGGCTGGCCGTGTCCACATGGTGAATGGCCCACCCCGGCTCCTCACTGCACCTACGCCAGCCAGCCCAGCCCACCATGGGTCACATGACCTCACTGCTTGAGAAGAAAGGTGGGCATGAATTATGCTGCATCATGGAGTTTGGACCTCTTAGTCACAAACAGAATCCTCTCTGCTCCTCCCCATGCGGGTGACCAGTTAAGGTTGGCTCGTCTCTCTATGCACTTGCTGCTTGCAGCATGTTTGTTTGCAAAGGGACTTCCCACTCTCCCTTCAGAGAAATGGGGGGGGACAAGTTTTAAAAGGCACGTGATGTCAGAAGTGACATAGGGCATGTGCCTCCTCTATGCCTCCCCACCCAAAAATTTCTGGCTATGGGCCTGCCAAAAGGAGAGTAGTGGAGGAGGGGGATTTCTACAACCGATTCTAAATCAAAAACAGTCTGAAATACAAAGCCCCAGCAGCACACAGCCAATAAATGGTTGCAACAACAGTTCTGGTCAGTTAAAATTAAGGGGAAAAAACAAACCTCCTCCACACTATGTCCAAGGCTGCTGGGAATGCCTTAGATAAGACTGTCAAGAAAGCTTTTGCTTCTCACTAATAGAGGGAAAAAAGGATTTCCCTCCCCCCTTTATCTGGAGGGGGAATAGTTAAGAAAACAAGATAAGAAGGAAACTGTTTTAAAAGAAAACTACTTAAAATCAGCTAAAACAGCACTGATCTGTAATGGAGCACAACCTAAAGACACCTGTTCATATGACAAAGTTGAAACCACTGAATACATCATTATAGAGTGCCCTATATTTAACAAGTTGAGGGCTAATTTAATCACCCCTTTGCTTAAAAATGTGGAATTGCTTAATATGAGAGAGCCCAGGTGACATGGCTATTATCAAAGTTTATCTGGGAAAGATATTAGGCTAACATGATTGTAATTTCCACCATCCTCCTTTGTTTAAAATTGATTTTCCATTTGTTACCTTAAAATATTCCAATTAAGGAGGATATTTTCTAGTAGTGACAAATAGCATATTTTTGTTATATGATGAACAATTTTGCATTTGAGCTCTTTGGTTAGTTACGCAGACAGCTGAGCATCTATTGTAAAAAATATTTAAACAACATGAATGTACAATGACTTCCGGAGTGGAAAGTTGTAGGAAACAAGTGGACTTTCAATTAGCATTTTGTGTGCCTTTCTCTCCGCACTATTTTGATTGCTTCAAGTGAAAATTAGGGTTGCCAACAGCCTAGATAAAAAATGTCTTGCCTTTTTAATAGATGCTAATGAGTTGTTATTTACCAAGTGATGTTATTTACCACCCGGCTATGAAAAGTTCCAGCTGCCCATTTCGACACATTAGGCCCCTATTAAAGGGGCAGGACATTTTTTCTCAAAGCTGTTGGCAATCTTGAATGATCCAAGTGGCAACCCACCACACACACATGCACGTATGCTAATATCTACTACTAATCTTGTATATCTTTTATTCGGGCCACAACTTACACAAAAAGAACTTTCATTGTTTTTCCTACCTTATGAAACCACGTATATGACAGACAGGGAACTAGTTTAAAACTCTGAGATTAATCATGCTTATTTGGAAGTAACTCACACTGATTTTTTTTTGGGGGGGGGGGGTGTTATTTCAATATTCTGTGGTATTTTAGTTGGTCCCAATAAAAGAAAAGAAATAACTTTGTTTATGGACTAATGTGGCTCCTTGCAACTTTTGATGGACTTCAGTCATAGACTTCATTTTTCCTTTATCATAGTAGGGGGGAAATCCAGAATTCAGCTGAGACAAGAGTTTAAACTTTTTTTCCAAACAGTAGTCCATGTGGGGTGAATTCCCTGCTGGGTGGGATTTTTTTAAAAAAAATAATTCAGTAGCGAAAGATCTTTTATAAAATTTAGACCATCCACCACGCCAACTAATATTAAATTACAAGAAGAAATCCAGAAATCAGCTTAGGTAGTGGCTATAATGCCTGGAAACGCCAAATAATACACTATTTTTCTAATTATCTTTTCTTGTACTTACCATGGGTTACAATCCTAGGAAATTATCCTATGCAGACTTCATGGAACTGAATGGTAGTGCATTTCATTTTTTTTTCCAAATCAGTTTTATTCAATTTTTCCATTAACATTAACAACAGGGTTATGCAAGATAGGCATATACATATAATTAACATATTTTTCGTTATACATACAAAAAGTGCTTTAATCAATCTAATATGTACTGTGGTGAGGATTCTTTCCGTACAGATCATACTATATATCAAACTGTGTATTGTGCTATAAACGCTACAAAAGGCGAAGAGTACCTATTACATCGGGTATTGAATCTTTGGTAGTTAGGTACGATAAGATAGGAGACCATATACATGTAGTGTCATTGTGTTCTCCTTTGGGTTTGATTTGTTTAAAGATATCTGTGGTTTTTCCATTAAGTATAGATTCCATAGTTTCTTGTACCAGAGGTTTACGGTCAGAGTGTTTTGGGACTTCCATGTGGATGCAATTGCGGTTTTAGCTGCAAACAATAATAGGCTGATTCTTTTCTTAAGTGTTAGAGATAGAGCAGTTTCGTCTCTGAGATTCAAGAGTAGTGCTTCTGGGGTTTTGTCTATTCTATGCTCAGTTACAGTCCTTATTTTCTCTATTATTTTGTCCCAGAAAGATGCTATGATA
The DNA here is from genome assembly GCF_001447785.1 of Gekko japonicus. NCBI lineage: Eukaryota > Metazoa > Chordata > Lepidosauria > Squamata > Gekkonidae > Gekko > Gekko japonicus. Next base: position 217,259 of record NW_015164700.1, read on the forward strand.
GGGCATTCAAACCAGCAATGTATGCATTTTAGTCATGCTCGCACAAGAAAGAAACCCTTGGCGGATTGTTCTTTATGAGGTCAGGTCTATCTCCCACACTGTCACCCCATATCCACTAAGATGGTTTCCACCTTTCACCTAATGGTAGAGCCTCCTCTATACACTAGGAATTTTTTTTCAGAGTTCAGTTTTCTCCCCTCCTTCAGAAAGTGTTCATAAGTAAGCTTTTCCCCCCCTTCACAGAAAACACTAAATTACTTATAAACCACATCTGCATGTTGTTGTTTTGTATTCATTCCAAAATATCAATAGGGACTGAGAAAGCGTTTTAATCTAAGTATTCTATGAAGTAAACAGAAGACAAGAGGGTTTTTCCCTTCCCAACAAAAACCTTTCAGTTGCTCTTTATTATAGTACACATCACAGATTAAATCTATCCCTGGAGTCCACCAATGGGAAAAAAAGACAAACAGGCATTAAATTGCCAAAAGCAGTGTCCAAAGAAAGATTAAAAAATAACTCAAACATTTGAACAGAGATTGGATCAATGCACATGTGTAAAACTATTAAGCATAAAGACCACAGAGCGCTTTTCTAGAGACTGAAGGAGAAGAAATAGGGCTGTCTCCAGACGCATCTTTTCTCCTTCTCAACAAAGTAGATGTGCCAGTTGTCTCGAAGGAGACACACAGCAAGGGCTAGATTTAGGAACAAACGAAATGCACTATAGAGTAGAGCCCAGCATGCCAAAGGTGGCTTTCTTCAAACAACAGCCAGCTGGGGGGTTCAAATGGCCCAAGAAGTCAGGTTGAGTGTCCCCAGACCCTGCAGAGCTGGCAAAAGAATGACTGGGGCTTAGCTGTGCTTGCGCCTCCCTGCCAGTGGTCCAAGTGGCCCGTTGGGAACTTTCCCTGTAAGTGCAATAGCCAGCCCATCTCTGTCTTCAAAATTCTCCACTACAAGGAATGTGGTGGTTAAAATAATCTGGACACACACGACCCAATCAGTTGAACAAGTATAAAGCCAACAGTCGTGATAGTCTGACCCACAATCAAACAGTCATAAGACTTATAAAGAATGCTGTTTATGTATTGCAATCTAAAGCACTATAACATGATACACAACGTCGTCTCCGTTGCTACACCAATAACAAGAGACTAGAGACAATACAATAATCTTAGTGCTTACTTACATAGCGGTGCCAAAGTGCTCAGTTTCATAAATGTTAGACAACAAGTCTTAAGAATCTGTAACATAGTAATATTACCTTTGTTATGTAGCACATATTCTAAAAATTGTATTTTTGTACACTACAGAATATCTCCTGAAGAAGATTCATGTTTTGAAACGTTGTTATGTAATCCGGAGACGACGTTGTGTATCATGTTATAGTGCTTTAGATTGCAATACATAAACAGCATTCTTTATAAGTCTTATGACTGTTTGATTGTGGGTCAGACTATCACGACTGTTGGCTTTATACTTCTTCAAGTGGTTAAAATAATACCATTTTATACAGCTTGACAATTAATACGATGAATGATTATGAGATAGAAATCCATGGGCTGCAACATTTGCCGGCCCTTATATGCCTATCTATTTCATAGCCTTCAACAGTACATCTTGAGCAGATGCTTACAGCTTCACTGCTCTAGTCTAGCAATCACCCTGTGTGTGCAGTGGAAGCCTTGTATGTGTGTAACAATTAATCCACAATATCATCTCATGCAAAGGAAACAAGGGTAGATCCACCTTCCACAGATGGGGATAGGCACTGAATGCAAAAACATTTGTAAGCCAACCAATGTACATGAATGCAGACCTGCACCCATGTGAAAGAGATACACATGTGTGTATGTATATACCATCCAACATCTCACTCCTGCACAGTAAGGATGGAGATCAGAGGTCATTTCGGGGGGGAATGCAGTTCCCCCGGGTGAGGTGCAGGGGGCGGGGCACATGATGAAGCCACGCCCCCTGCTTCCGGCCGCCCATTTCCAGCCCTCATTCAGCCAGGAGGAGGCAGGAGAAGAGGGAGGGTAAGTTTCTTCCTCCCCACCTCTCCCCACCCCTGCCTGCCCGGGGCCAGGGAGGGCCTTGGCGGGGCTTCCTCGCACTCCCGCTGGCCTTGCTACTGAACGCAAAAACATTTGTAAACCAACCAATGTACATGAATGCAGACCTGCACCCATGTGAAAGAGATACACGTGTGTGTATGTGTATACCATCCAACATCTCACTCCTGCGCAGTAAGGATGGAGATGTATGTTTCTTTTTCTACGAAATGACCCCTGATGGAGATGTATGTTTTTGTTTCTGTTTGCCCCTTAATTGATTATGTGGTGTTTTCTTCTTTCAATTTTAGAAGAGGGGGTAGAAATACATTCTGGAAAAATGGGGAGAATGCTCATCTTTTATTCCCCAGTACTCTTCCAGGCCATTGTTTCTTCCATAAGCTGGTACTTCAGCTGCATTGTTTCCTGTTACTGCTTCTTGTTTCTGGATGAGACATGCAGAGTGATCACAGCCCAAAAGGACCTTGCACTGGATGACAGTGCTATACAGGGGTCATTTTGTAGAAAAGGAGGTGCTGGAGCTCATTAACATAACTCACTAGCATAATTTATTTGCATATGCCACACCCCCTGACATCACCGGAAGTGTGTCAAAAGGCAACACCCACCACTCAGGCTCCACTGGACTGTTTTGGATTGCTAGCTATGGGGGGGGGAACGTGCAGATCTGTCCTCACAGAGGAGGGAGAGCTTGTACCTGAAAGCGGGCCGGGGGGAGCTCTGCAACTTACCTGGCTGCTTCTTGCTCCTCGTGACCCAAATGAGGGCTGCTGGGAGCAGGGGGCGGGGCTTGTTGCCTGTGCCCACCCCCTGGACTCCTTACTGCCGGAGCTCCACTCCTGTGCCCTCCCGCAGGAAATGACCCCTGGTGCTACATAGCCTATCAGCTGTCACCAATGATGATATCACCAAGTGCAAATGAAGCCGAATCAGAGTGAGGGCAGTGCTCCTTGGGCAGGTGAACACTATCACTACTGAAACATGACTGAAAGGGGATGGCTTTGACAAGCTACTGAAAATGTTCACAAAAAAAGCCCCATCTTGGCTCAGACACAGTCAATACAAATTGGGGGGAAATTGGAAAAAAATCTCCTAGATGATCTAGGGTTGCAGTGAACTACTTATGATTTCCCAGGCTGCATGTGGCCTGACAGGTCGATGTTCTGCAGCCTGACCTTTTTTTGGGGGGGGGATCAGATCCCTCCCCCACCCAGGAAGCCTCTTGTTACATGAACCCAATGAGAGGCTTCTAAGGTAGGGAATGTGGAGTCCCAGTTGGGAGTCTGTGTTCTGATCCCCCTCCCACCCAGGAAGCCTCTTGCTGCGTCATGGTACAGATAACATACATACACACCATGAGTCAGTGCACGGGGTGGGGGGGTTGTCAGGCTCTGGAGTTTCCAGATGGAGGGATCAGACCACTGACAGGCAGCACACTGAGCCTGAAGCCTCCCAACTTCTCACTGCAGTCCAGGGACACAGGAAGGATTTCAGGAGGAGACCGCCAACTCCCAGTGACATTCTGACTGCCCCCACCACCCCACAGTAGATTTGCTTAGCCTAAGGGTCCATTCACATCCTACAGAATCCTCATGCGTTCTGGGAGTTCAGTGCTCAGAACTGAATTTCCAGGCACACAATTTGGATTGGGATCCTTGTGAATGGGGGGCAGGTGGCTTCAACCTGTGCCATTTCCCCAATATGAGAAGCCCCAAGGAGCTGGTGTTAGCCCCACTGGGGAACCTTATATAGTCCGCCAGTACATGTATGTTTCCCCAATAGGGAAGACATCTCCCTGGGGCCATTTCAGGTCAGGAGCACCATGGGGAGGGGACTTAAACCCCCTCTCCCCACACACCATGGCCCCAGTCTGAATCACGTTATCTCCATGGTCCTTGTGCCTCTAGAAATTAAGTACCGAACACAAAATTCCCAGAGCACAGGACAGGTGCTCACTAGGTAGGCTTCCCAAGGCCCCCTGGGGGGGCGGGGAAACCCCCGCCCCAGAGGCCCGTTTCCCGCCGCCAGTGGATCGGGCCCCGGGGGAACCCCACCCTGACGTGCGCGTCACCCGGAAGTGACGCGACCACGCTGGGCACGCTGGGGGCGGGGCCACGGTCATCTATGGTTTTCCCTCAGATGGTCATGGCCCCGCCCCCAGCGTGCCCAGCGTTGTCACGGGAGTCCCCCAGTAAGGAGAAATTTTGACTTGGCAACCCTATCACTAGGACATAAGGACTTTCTAATGAGTGAATTGCATCTAAAACGCCAGCTCTGGCTTCATTCTCACATCTCTTTGTTCACCCTTGCATTCACATGCTAATTTGCTGCCATTCATTGATCTTACCAGCCACCTGATCCAATTTCAGACCAAAACCGAAAAAGGGGGTGGGTGAGACTCAACCCAAGATATAACTGCGAACCAGAAGGGCTAAGCTAACACTGTGTATTCTAAAAGTACAAATGTTTATTAAGGTGTACACATGTTAAAACACATTATGATTAAAAGAGTCTAAATATCAGACTTATAAAAACTTTTCAAATACAAATACACTTGACGGGTAAACAATTTCAAATTTAAGGACCAAACGCATTTTGGGCCCTTTGGGCCTTCCTCAGTGGTCACTATTTTCTATATTGTACCGACACACATCCAAATACATATATAAAAGGTTTTAAATATACATATATATGTAACCAGATGTTGTTTCCTTGTATATTTGTAATTATGTTACTGGTATACTGCAGTGGCTCAAGTGGTTAAGACGCTGAACTGCAGGCTGTGGAAGGTCAGTAGTTCAGCAGTTCGAGACCCAAGTTGCCACATGACGGAGTGAGCTCCCGTCTCTAGTTCCAGCTCCTGCCAAACTAGCAGTTCGAAAGCAAGAAATTGCAAGTAGATAAATAGGTACCATTTTGGTGGGAAGATAACAGAGTTCCGTGCTCCTTGGTGTTTAGTCATGCCGGCCACATGACCACGGAAACGTCTTCGGACAGCGCTGGCTCTTCAGCTTTGAAACGGAGATGAGCACCGCAACCCTAGAGTCGACTCGACTGGCTTTCGAGCAAGGGAACCTTTATTTTTACCTTTGCCTTTTTATATGTTGGGCCATAGATACAGCCATGCCAATTCTTCAGATTATTCTGGTATCAGAGATTTCAATGGTCTGGATGTGTGTCGCCTCCATCAAAGTAAAAGATCAATTTCAGGCCTACACGGGCCCATAGCTACAGTGGGGCAACAGCCCGGCCCCACAAGTCCTGCTGCTAGAAACCCTATTTTTAAAATATTTATTTTGGTATACATTCGGGGAAAGTCTCGCTGTGCCGCACTGCACCTTCCTGCAGCCTGCTCGCAGACTGATTTTCTGTGCCTTTTCCTGATTTGCTAGTCCTGGCACCTGTGACCTTGCCAGCTCTCCTCCCTCGCCACTCTCCCTCTCCTCCCTCCCTCTCTGCGGATGCATCGGGGAGGAACCTGCCTTACGGGCTATGCGGCTAAAGCAAGTGGTTGGTGGTTTTCCCCTGGGCAGGCAGGCTGGGACTGGCACGTTGCCTCAGCCAGTGGAGGGAAGGAGCGGAGTGGGCAGGGGGAAGCCACCCACCTGCCGCAGGGCAGAGATGGGAGCCAGAGAAGAGCCACCCTTTCTCCTGTCGCAGCCAGCTGGCACGAAGGGGGTGGGACCTGCTTCACTCGGTAAAAAAAGTCTAGTTCCTAGGTTTGGTTAAGAACATGGACTCTAATCTGGGAGGACCAGGTTTGATTCCCCACTCCTCCACATGCCACTGCTGGTGTGACCTTGGGTCAGTCATAAGTTCTTTCAGAGCTAGTCTCTCAAGGGCAGGTCTTGAAAGAGCTCTCTCAGCCCCACCTACCTCACAGGGTGTCTGTTGTGGAGAAGGGAAGGGAAGGGAAGGGAAGGGGATTGTAAACCACTCTGAGACTCTTTCCTGTAGTGGAAGGCGGGGTATAAATCTAATCTCTTCTTCTTCTCCTTCGAGGTTGCACAAATCCCACCTCAACGGGGGGGGGGGAACAGGGAAGATGCAGCTTCCTCCCTTATGGGAGGGGAGGTTAGTGCAAAAAGTTCTCCCCTGCCCTCCGCCCTCTCTCTCACCTGCCCCCTCGGATTTCCCAGCACCCCACCAACCAAAATTTCCTGGCTATGGGCCTGGACCTACTTATGCATCTTGGCTGTGACTGGCCCTTCCTAATGGCTGCCCCCACCCTCTTTTTCCTGTAAGTGGGGCTTGAGGAGATCTCTGGCGACACCTCTGTTTGCGGTGGTTTTAATCGTTGTGGGAAGGAGTGACCAGACAGCACACCCTACAGCAGCTCCTCCATGCACCGGTCCCACACTGAAACATCCACATTACCGGCACCTCAACCACAGAGTGTGGCCTTGGTTGGATGTGTGTCGGTACACTACACATAGCCAGTTTGGTGTAGTGGTGAAGGGTGCGGACTCTAATCTGGGAGAACCGGGTTTGATTCCCCACTCCTCCACTTGCACCTGCTGATGTGACCTTGGGTCAGTCACAAGCTCTGGCACAGCTGTCCTTGAAAAACAGCAGTTTGTGTCAGAGTTCTCTCAGCCCCACCCACCTCACAGGGTGTCTGTTGTGGGGAGGGGAAGGGAAAGGAGTTTGTAAGCCGCTCTGAGACTCCAAGTGAAGGGCGGGTTATAAATCCAATCTCTTCTTCTTTTACCTCACAGGGTGTCTGTTGTGGGGAGGGGAAGGGAAAGGAGTTTGTAAGCCGCTCTGAGACTCCAAGTGAAGGGCGGGGTATAAATCCAATCTCCTCCTCCTCCCTTGCTGGCAATGGGGGTCGCTTAAGCTCATATGCGCTTATGCACACATCCCTACCAGGCGGTGGGGGGGAAACCCACAACTGAGATGGAAGTGACTGTTCACACTTCCCATCCAACATCCATTCATGATGGGGGGGCGGGGTTAGACATCGGGAAAAGCAGAGTGGAAGTGCTGGTGTATGTACAGACCGGACTTTCCCCAGTGTCAGCAAACTCCACTTCCAGGACAGGCCAGACCCAGCTGCCAAGGACTGGGGCATGGAAAGCAGATGTTGCTGTCTGAGCATGCCCTTTAAATCCACAAAGGTGATGCAACTGTATTGGTGCGAACTGCTCCTGCGGCCATAGCCTACATTTCATTTGGTCAGTCTTCAAGGTGCCACTGGACTCAAACTTTGATCTGCTGCTTCAGACCAACATGGCTACCCCCCCACCCCGAATCTTACGGGAAGGCGGACATTCCCTATTAGTGAGAACGGCGCTGCTTAAATGAAGTAAATGAATAAATATGAAAGCAGAGTATGTATGTCACACGTGCCAGAAAACACGGGGGGGGAGGAATGGCTATTTGTGCCATCACATTCTGATCTGCCATTGTGCGACCAGACACGACAGCAGCGCACTGGGGTTTCGTCCTTCGGTGCGCACTGCAAAGAGGACGGCCGGAGGGAATAGGCACGCACCGGTGCGATCACACCCAACTAGTCCATCTGCAGCCCATGGCAAACCATTTGCTAGTAGATCTTTGCAGGTACTTTTTAACTGCGCATCTTTGGCGGCGCGCCACGGGTTGGCCACGGGTGCGCTATGCTTCCCAGATGTTGCGGCGTGATCGCACCCGAAAATCTGCCCAGTATTCATGCCTTTCGTGCGGCAAATTCTCCGTGTGACCGGGGCCTACGTTTACCAACCATTAGGCATTCAAATTTTTAAAAGGTATAAGCCATGTGTGCTTATGCTTTGTCCATTTAGATGGGGCTTAAAACATAGATTTGTCAGAACTGTACCTAAAAGACTGGCCTTGTCATTGTGCATGATGAATTGACCTATATTACAACTCTAGAACTCCTCAGGATTTGGGGGGGGGGATGGGAAATACCTGAACTGTCCATTACTTGCTGTTCCCAGAGAAAAATCCAAAGGACATCAGCGTTCTGCCCGGACACCCTCGGCAGGATCAATGACCTCCACTCTCTTCTTTGCCCACAAAGTTTACAGGTCGGCACCTCTAGTCCTTTACACCACAAACACACTGACCACCTTGAGTATTTTTTACTGATCCTTCAGCCACAATAATCGAGGCACATGGCGATGCATATTGGCATACATCCAACCACAGTCCCGAAGACTTAATGGCTCCGAGAACTTCAGGAGGAAGTGATTTCTGCTGATTGCCTCCTCATAAAGAAGAAAGAGTCAGACGACCAAGGTTGGATGAAACTAAGGCCACTTTATTTAACATATTGAAAGTAACGGCAAGGGCAAACATAAAACAGGCACGGTTAAGGCCAGGTGTCACTTTGACCCCATCCTTACTGTATAACAGGTAGGCTTCCCAAGTCCCCCCGGGGGGCGGTGAAACCCCCACCCCAGAGGCTCGTTCCCCGCCACCGCCCCAACGTGTGCATCACCCAGAAGTGACGCGAACACGCCGGGCATGCTGGGGGCGGGGCCATGGCAATCCGAGGGAAAACTCTATGGTTTTCCCTCGTATGGCCATGCCCCCGCCCCCAGCGTGCCTGCCTTCATCATGTCACTTCCGGGTGACTTGCATGCAGCGCGCGCATGAGCACACCAGACGCCAGCCGGGAGCCCCCCGCTCCGGCAGAAGATCGACTTGGCAACCCTAATAACAGGCAAGACACCAAGGAGCCCACTGTAAGTCGCTTGCAAACCCAGCCGAGCCAATGATTGGGATGTGCCTTGAGGAGCCCTCCAACACCACCGCACGGCCAGCGCAGAGGCTCCGCCTCAGCCATCCCCATTGTTATGCCAACTTCTCCAGGAAATTCCTGGAGACCCAATCCAAGTTATCTACCAAGGAAGTTGGGTGGTTGTGGCTGTGCGTAAGTTCTATACCAGTCTATACAGAGGTCAGATGGCCAATGAGACGCTCGCTATATCCCAGGAAGTGAGACAACACGCTAGGATTA
>NW_015164700.1:227438-245800 GCF_001447785.1 Gekko japonicus
ATCCCCGAAACAAATTTATTGCTAATATTCTATCCATGCAGGAAGGAGCCTCAGATCTGGAAAAAGTAATATTTTTACTTCGGTGGGTGGGCCGAGCACGAGGCGAGCACTGAATGGGGTAGAGCGGAGCCAGCCGTTAAAGCTGCACCGGCTCCACTCCCCCTTTCAGAGTTGAGGCAGCACCGCAGCCCTTCCTCCTTCCTCCTCATGAGGAGGCAAAGGCGGCCCTCAGGAGGCATGCCGTTGGCTGCCTCCTGTGGGGCCGGATTCTCCCTTCTTGTTGCAGCACCCCCAGTTTGCCCCTTATGCTGTTCTTGAAACGCTTACTAATACTCAGGAACAAATTGGGGGAGGGCATAAGAACATAAGAACATAAGAGATGCCAATGTTGGATCAGGCCAAAGGCCCATCCAGTCCAACACTCTGTATCACACAGTGGCCAGAAATACCAGTGCCATCAGGAGGTCCACCAGTGGGGCCAGGACATTAGAAGCCCTACCACTGTTGATCCCCCCCCAAGCACCAAGATGACAGAGCATCACTTGCCCCAGAGCCCCTATCTATACCTTGTGGCTAATAGCCACTGATGGACCTCTGCTCCATATGCTTATCTAATTCCCTCTTGAAGCCATCCATGCTTGTAGGCGCCAGCACTTCCTGTGGCAGTGAATTCCATGTGTTAATCACTCTTTGGGTGAAGAAGTACTTCCTTGCAGGAATGGGGAGTGGAAAAGTCCTGCTCTGTGAAGTTTACAGACGGTTGAATAAATGCCACAGCACACAATGTCCTTCATACCTACTGGGGTAGGGAATTTGGAAACCTGAGATTCTCCAGCTTAATTTTAAAATTGAAGTTACAGGATCTCATGACTGCAAGTTGGAAGTGGGTGTGCAGTGTCCTTTAGAGAAACAGAACTCCAGAACAGAGTTGGGTGGTTCCGAGTAGTAGAAGGCATTTGGCGGGGAGGTCCTTCTGCATAGCTCACCCGTCTTTTCAGGAACTCCTAAGTTTACACTCCACCCCCAATGACCTATACTTCTTGCATTCCAGCCCCTTAATCAAGCATGCAGTGCAAAATAAAACACGCCCACGTGCACACACAAATAGAGAACATCTATGCCAGTGGTGGCGAACCTATGGCACGGGTGCCAGAGGTGGCACTCAGAGCCCTCTCTGTGGGCACACGTGCCATCGCCCCAGCCAAGCCCAGACCACCATTAAAGTGTCGAACTCTCTGCCAAATAATTTTAAGTAAATGAAAGCATTTGGGATTGCTTTCCTTACTTTGTTTGGGTCATCTTAAGTTAATGTCTGAGTTGTTTTTTCTAAAGTAAAACCTCAGTACTCAGGTTAAATTGCCGTGTTGGCACTTTGCGATAATTAAGTGGGTTTTGGGTCACAGTTTGGGCACTCGGTCTCTAAAAGGTTCGCCATCACTGATCTATGCTGAGCAAAGAATTTTGTGCATGTGACTGCACGTGCACATTTCTGCCACTTGTGAGCACCAAGTACACACAATCCCGCTATTGGCTCAAATTGCCACTCCTACTGGTGTCCAGAGAGAGCTGGGTCCATCCTTCCTAGTGTGATCACAAAGGCTTTTGCAAAGGAAGGAGAGAAACAACAAAGGCAGAGACAAGCCAAGGGATCAATTCTGTAAACTGTTGCCAGAGTGGCAACAAGCATTTTGGTTCCTATCCTGGAGTGTGAGCCAGTCTGATCATTAGTGCACGGCGATAAGTTGAAAAGGAGATGTCTGAGGAAGGTGGTTCGAGCCTCCTTCTGACATTGATCATGTGCAGATGCATAGATCACTGTCGGGGCAAAGTGCCACTGCTGGCCTGTGTCTTCCCATTGCCTCATCAATCCATCATCTGTTTAACCACTGACACCTTGGCAGGCTCTCCACCACCAGCCCTGCATTTGAATTGCAAGCCACCAACTGCACCGGGGAATACAGATTTGAGAATCTAAGATTCACATTTGTTTAAGTATTGTGAACAGCAATTCCCTTGCAAGCTACCTTCATTGCCCTTTTGCCAAGGGGGAAACGGTTGGGTCTTTTGTTAGAAGTACAAATTGCTCCTTAATGCAAAAGGATAAAGCAATGTGCAAAGCGCCTCCTTAGAATTCCTTCCGGCTCCAGGTAATGCTGCTGCATGTCAATTTTAATCTTTGGAAATTTAAACTGAGGGGCTTTGTGCTTAAGCTCCCTCTTGTCACCAGGAGAAGAGGAATAAGTCAGAAAGGATTAGAAATCTGGTGGGGAGTGTACTTCCAGAGCAATTATGCTTCATTTGGGTGTCTCAAACCATATCCTAGAGATACCACTGATCGACAAAATACTCAAGGTGGTCACGCAAATTGGCACCCATTGCAAGGGGTTAGGAACATACCTGTTTCTCTTCCTGTGATGATGGTAGGGGCTTGTAAGGTGTGCTTTAGAGAAAGAACTTCCCCCTTTCTGCACCACATCAGGCAGAAGGTAGCATAAATTGTGAGGGCCCAGGCCTTGCAATTTGCACAACCACAAACTAAAACCAGCAAAGAAAAGTTATCAGCAATGTGACTGTGTTAACCTGAGGTGAGGCAGGCAAAGAAAAGACCCTGGTGGGATCAGAAACCAATTCTGTTCTCACTTAGGAGAACTGCAAGATTCAAGTGTTTAGGGACTGAAGTATACGACGGTGGGAAAATGAGAACATTCCCAGATGCACAAGGAAGCTTGTAAAATCTGTGAACTTGCCTCTGGGAAAGCCCATACTGGTTATCAGCTCTCAACACAACCTGAAGGCCATTTTCAAACAAATTTACCTACATTCATTACACACACTACCAGTGATCCCTCTAAGCTGAGTTAGTGTGAGCTAGCTCACAGTTTTTTAGCCTCCGGCGCACAGATTTTTGTCCTAGCTCAGGCAGGATGGCTCCAGAGCAAACTAACTTATGCAGCAGCCAAAGCACTCACTCACAACTTTAATGCCAGGAGCTCACAAAGTAGAATTTTTGCTCACAAGACTCCGCACCTTAGAGGGCTTGCACCTTGCACACTACCATATTTGTTTAACCACCAGGAAGAAATGTGATGATCCAGAATACAAACATCTATAGCTGGGTTTGGAAGACTTAGGACTTGGTTCCCTGCTTGGCAGTGAATGTTCTCTGAGTGGCATGAGCTGTTCCATTTGTGAAAGTGATGTGTCCTAATGGGCTGTTGTGTGGACAAAATGGAAACTTCCGTGTGTCCGTTTCCTCCATCTTTAGCACAGCTTTCAGTCTTGCTTGACATTTCTCTGCCCCCCTTGTCCCACTGAGCAGGAAATAAAGTATCCTCTGGTCTGTCAACGCATTATAAGGAATTCCCCATGGAGTAGATGTCTATGAGATGGAGCTCACTGGGTGGGGACATGGGACTGGGCCTGTGAACTTCATCGTCATCATAGATGATGTGTGTGGCCTCCTCTATTCCCCAGTGTGCTTTCCCCACTCTGGATCGGATCATGACAGCCCGGTGCTAAAGGAGCTTCAACTGTATCTCCTGCACTGTTACTCCAAACAGCAACAGTCCAGGAAAGGAACTGTTTGGCCCACTGTGTTTGTAGACTTTTGGAAACAAAGGCTTAACAAAAGCAAAAAAAAAGGAACGTGTTTACACCGTACAGTCAGCAAACTGCTTTTCAACCCTCTTTCAGCTCTCAGGGGGGAAAGCTGCCATCTATCTCCAGCCTAATGAAGGGGGAAACGCACATGTTCCTTCAGCCAAGTGCAAATTATGCTGAGAGAATAAGCTCCCTCCTTACCATGGATTTTTTCCCCCAGGATCATTCAAGAAGCCTTACGCGATGCCAGGGGATTTTATTTCCCTTGTGTAACACAAAGGGATGCCAGGGAGGGCAGGGGAGCAATTGCATGGCAGACAGTAGTGTTTCTCTCCTTCACCTTCAGGACAGGAGCAAACTCATTCCATCAGAGATACCCACATTCTTTCTCAGGTTGGTTCCACATGGGGATGGGCTTGAGTAGTTTCCCTGTTGCCTTGGTGATTGATAAAGTACAACGGCCACATTATTTCAACATGGCAGGGTTTTTTGGTACTTTTTTAAAAAATCATTGATTGAATAGCATTGTATCAGTACTGGTAACAAAATGTATGTCAGGCTCTCTGAATTTCCAGCTTTTTTAAAAAAAGAAAAAGTAAGCCTGTACCTCCTTTTGGTGATTGATACAGTACAACGGCCACATTTTTTTTTGGGTACTTTTTTTAAAAGCAGTGATTGAATAGCATTATATCAGTACTGGTAACAAAATGTGTGTCAGGCTCTCTGAATTTCTAGCTTTTTTTTAAAAAAAAAGAAAAAGTAAGCCTGTACCTCCTTCTCTTGCAGAGATGTGCCTTTCCCTTTATATCTCCACAATGAAAGGGGCTAGAAACTTACTTTTTTAAAGAAAGGAGAATGCGAAGAATTCCAGGAAGCGGATACATATATTGGTTTTAAAAAATGTCAGGGAGAGGAAATGGTCATCACAGGGGAAATGGCTGCTGTGTAGGCAGGACTGGAAGAATCCCAGCTTTTCTACCCACATAACAGCCATCCAGGCTTTGATTAAATGCCCTGACAAAATGGAATCAAAGTAATTCTTCAGCATTTACAAATCAGTGCAGTTAATCACCTTCAACAGAGCAACACGTTTTTACCGACTGTGATAATTGCCAGTGAGTAAAACTGAAAGAGAATTGCTGCCTTGAGGAAGAGAAAATGTTGGAAATGACTACACACACACACACACACACACACAGAGAGAGAGAGAGAGAGAGAGAGATTGAGCTTTACTCAGTCATAAACTGAAGAGAAATTAATTTGGACATCTGAATTCTGAATATTTGGATTTCTAATGTGAATTTCAAAAGGATTGGATTCAGACTAACATTTCCTCAGGCACAAAAATTTCCCCTCATGTGGCATGACCCCCCCCCCAGTGGCAGCCCAAAATGCCCACTGAAATCCTGGTTCTTGTGGTCTCCCCTCCAGGGCCAGCTAACCCACTAGGCGAACTAGGCATTCGCCTAGAGCGCCAGGCCCTGGATGGGGCGCCAAGCTGTGCCTCTCCCCCTCCTCCCCCCCTTTGGTGGTGGAGGCGGCGGGGGGGGGAGGCGGTGGTGGTGGCAGCAAAAGGGTGGCTGGCTCCAGAGGTCTCCAGGTCTCCAGGCCCCACCGGGAGGTTGGCATCTGCGCCATAAGGCATCCTCGCCTAGGGTGCAGAAACACCTCGAGCCGGCCCTGCTCCCCTCCTGTGTTTCAGAATCTTGATGCACCGGGGGAAGTTTAAAAAAACAAACCCAACTGCTGGCAGGTGCACCTCTTCCAATTGCAAAGTTCTGGAATGCTGGGTTTTAATAGTTCCAAATGACAGGAGACTGCAATGGTTGGTGTGAAGCTTCATGAATCAAACTGTGAACAGACCCATCCCATGAGGCTGCTTTGATGGCCATTTCCAAAACAGTACGAAGTAAAATGTGGTGCCTTCTACTTAGCCGCTGGAAACAGCCCTGCCTCACTTGGGCTTAAATGGCCTGTGTGTCATTTTAAAAAACCACAAAGATATATCACTGGACAGCTGAAAGGGCTAGGAATTGAGCAGAGCTGGATTTAGGACTGCCTTTCCCCACATGTTCCCCAGAGAGCATTGAGGTTGGGGTCTCAAAACCACTTGACCCTCCCTGGACCGAAAGATGCCAGACTGGCCTCTACCAGGGCCAGGGCCTTCTCAGTAACAGCTCCATACTGGTAGAATGAGCTCCCGGAAGACATCAGGGCCCTGTGGGACCTTTTACAGTTCCGCGGGGCCTGCAAAACAGAGCTCTTCCACCAGACCTTCGATTAGGCGCCACTACCAATAACGCTAAACTGGGATAAGGCCCTCTATGTCAACAGCAATGGCCTGCGATGTCAACAGCAACAGCCACTGGCCTAGGGTTGCCAAGTCCTTACTGTATGTAGAGTGGGGGACTCCAGTGCTGTTCCGGGGGTCCGTGCGCGTGGACGAAGCGCGCGCGCCGCAATTATGTCACCTGGAAGTTGCGCAACCACATCGGGCACGCCGGGGGCGGGGCCACAATCATCTGAGGGAAAACCATAGAGTTTTCCCTTGGATGACCGCAGCCCCGCCCCAAACGCGCCTGACGTGACTGTGTCACTTCTGGGTGACATGCTGATGCCGGGCACATCGCGTGCTTTGGGGGTGGGGTTCCCCCCGGGGCCCGATCCACTGGCGGTGGGTAATGGGCCTCTTGGGTGGGGGTTTCCCCGCCCCCCAGGGGGACTTGGCAAGCCTACTCTGGCCGTACTTTTTGCTACATTTGCTACATCATGGCCTATAGTTGCCGCCACTAGCACTTTAACTGTACTTATTGGTGAATTATTATCTGTAATGTATATGAGCTTTATTATGTGTTTTGTATGTAATGAATTCGTGTTTTAATGTATTTTAGCTTTTTAATGTGAGCCGCCCTGAGCCTGCTTTGGCAGGAAGGGCAGGATACAAATCAAATCAATCAATCAATCAATCAATAAACAAATAAATAAATAAAATGTAAAGTAAACCTTTCGATGCAACACACCCCTAAATAAGAAAAGGTCAGATTCTACTTTCCATTGTGTGCCTTCCCCTTTTAAAACATGTGTATCCAAAGCGTTTTATTTTCAAAGGACCTTCAGTATACAACCAGATAATATAAGGCCTCGTTAATATAGCCAGGGGAGGGAAGGCAGCACGCTATGGCCTGATCTCATGAGAAGCTAAGCAGGGCTGGTACTTGGAAGGGAGGCCGCCAAGGAAGACTCTGCAGAAGAAGGTCATGGCAAACCACCTCCGCTTCTCACTTGCCTTGAAAGCCCCTTGCCGGGGTCACCATAACTCAGCTGCAACTTGACGGCACTTTACACACACACACACACACACACACACACTATTGCCTGGTGTCTTGTCATGCCATAATCCAGCCCTAGATCAGAGTCCCATGGCCTTGAGGGTGCGGAACTGCAGGGCTCTTGGCAGTGCTATGCCTTCCCCAAGTCTGATTAATCTCTCTCCCTCACTGTACAAGCACAGCATATGCATTAAGTAGTGGAGACAGCAGGTAAGCCTCAGTAGAGCAATACTGTTTGCTACTGTTGCTGCGGCCTGGAGGCTGAAACTGGGTCCATCTCCTCGTGTTATTACAGCATGGTGGTGCTTTGTATGATCTCTTCCCTGGAGAGAGTCCTCTCCAGCAATTCAAATTTGCATCCATTCTTTCGCCTACCAGAATGCAAAAAAAAATAAAAAATCAGACCATTTCTAGCAACAGCTTGACAAGGGACCATTGTTTTAACACAAATTTTATTTTAAAAAAACAGGGGTTTTTTTCCCCCTTGACTCCTATACTTGCATTAATGTCAGATGAGTTTCAAAAGTACGATACCATGTCCCCAAGTAATAGCTGTGAGGGCTTGCTTTGCTGCCCTGGAAAAAAAAAAATCAGTTCAGATTCAGATGCATACTTCAGCAGTGAAGAAGAGAGAGGATGCTTCCTTTAAAAAAATACTGTGATTTTTAAAAATGCAGCCAAAAGGAAAAGATCCACAAAAGTATCGTATATTGATATGGGAGAGAGAAAGAAACGGCAGTCCTATGTAGCACGCTAGGCTAAGCCGAGTCTATATCATGTGTGGTTTGTTCTCATAGACAAATATAGAAACATAGATATTAAAATCAAAATTGACTAGTATAACAACATTTTCAGGATCAGGAAAACTAGTGTTCAAAATGCAGTATGTGGCATTTTATGTGAAATATTTCCTCGGGAGGGGGGGGACAAAATAAACAGGGGAAACGAATGTTTTTTTTGTGTGTGAGAAAATATAGTGCTGAGCCTTTGTCTTCAGCTTGTTTCAAACTGGAGATGACAATGGAGGACATCCCTGCAGACATAACTGGGTTAGAATTTGTATTATGGTTTCAGATTACATAGAGACACGCTGGGACAAAGAAGCCACGGAGGTGCTCCCTTGGAAAATAGCTTCCCTAGCCATCAACTAAATATCTCACACTGGTCAGTACTCATAGGCGGCTTGTAAAACAGAGCAGATAGTAAATGTAGCTAGAACATTGTAAGTAAAATAAAACATATTTTAATTCTCACGATGCTAAAGAGGGTGGATGTATTGCTCCTAACCAGTGATGTCACAAGCACTATCCAGACATGTGTACCACCACATTCCACACACACTCTCTTGATCAAAAATGATGTACTCACAAAGAGAACGAAAATGCAGGACAACATTGTTGCTTGACAGAATCCTGAGAAAATACGGGAGCCCTGAATGATATGTTCTACTTTTAAGAAACATGTTTACAGCCCAGACAAATGAATGACTAGCACTTATATATTCATTGCACTACAAACATATTGTTTGCATTAATTAATAACATTAATAACACTGGATTGGGGCACAGGAGAGAGGGAGTTGAGAGGAAAACAGTTTACTGTGGTAAATCCAGTGTGTTTGGGATACAAAACCTTTCTTCATTTACACAGAAGAGCACAAGAGGTATCACTCTGTGAAAGAATTATATAGGGAAAGTCTTCTGCCAACTCAAAGGCTAAACATTTATTGTGGCAAATGCTTTTATTCACCAGAATCCATTTTTTTCAGATGCATGAAGTGTTAACCACAGCCGGCAGAAATATATATATACATGGCCGCAATGTTCCCTCTAAGCTGTGGAGTCTTGTGAACAAAAATTCTACTTTGTGAGCTACCAACATTAAAGTTGTGAGCAAGTGATTTGGCTACTGCATAAATTAGTTTGCTCTGGAGCCACCCTTCCTGAGCGAAGGCAAAAATGTGTGAGCCAGAGGCTAAAAAACTCTGAGCTAGCTCACACTAACTCAGCTTAGAGGGAACACTGTACATGGGTATAAAGAGGAAAGGAGGGAGGAGGACGTTCTTACAAAGTGAGGCCAGGAAATCAGTGATCTTGGACTGGGGTACTCCTGCATAGGATTGCACTGTTACACCCCTATGTAGAGCACAGATGAAAACAAGGGCCAGTCAAAAGAGTAAAGGATCGACTAAGAGTGGACCTAGCCCACCCCCCAACAGGTTACCAGCTGGTGATGGATCCCCTTTGCCAATATAGTTCTCATGAAGTGCATTCTGGTTCATGAAAACCTGTTCTGAAATACATGTTAGCTTCAGTTTCTAGTTTTGGTTTCAACTGACAGTCACAGCTACCTCTTTAGAATGCATAAGTGGTAGAATAGTCTTGGAAGAATGATTCCATGCCCAAAATACATAATCAACTGCTGTGTTGGTGTTCCACCCAGGCCCGTAGCTAATGTGGGGCCCACGGGGCCTGGCCCCCTAGCATTTCTTCCGGGGCCCCTGCTTTCCGGGCTGGCCCCAAATTGAATTAATGTTATTATTAGCTTTGATTTAATTAGCTGTACCCCCCGAGGCCCCCTCACCCCAAAATCCCTAGTTACAGGTCTGGTTCCACCCCCTCCCATTTTGCCACCTCTGTTTGGTGCTGTGCCTTCCTTATTCTTTCTCACCTTACATAACACCGGTCAGCCAGGTCAGCTTCCCTTTCCCTCTCCCCACTCCCTCCGAAGGTGTGCACAGCCTTTTCAACTTCATTCTTCCCCAAGAATCAACTTCAAGCCGAAAGCCTCATAGAACAGAACACTTGCCCCTTATTTTTGCTAGCCTGACCGTTTTTATAAAAGCAAAAAAGAGACACGAATAAACTCCAGCGGAAATGTTCGTTCTGAAAAAGGCTCCTGATCAGCACGCCTCTGTCTTGTGAACGAGCAGACGACATGCAGCACTGACAACTTCAGCCGTAAATCCTGACGAGAGAACCTTCTGAAGGATTTGTCATTTTTTAAAAGATATCTGTGCATCACATGACTTTCCTAATTTCCCCACGCTTACACGAGCATCGCAGATGATTCAAAGGAATGTTTTCCACAGGCTCATTTAATGCTGGATCATTTTCATTCGACACTGGCTGAGCCATCACTTCCCATTTCAAATCACATTACCGTGATTCCGGTCCTCAGAATCCCAAAGACATGCAGAGGGACTGAGGCCATCCTGTTCTTTCCCGGGGGGTCTCTCCCTTTGCTTTTATTCAAGGGACTCAGGAAGGCAAAGTACAGACACTGCTGTTGCCTAAAAAATGTCTTCCTCCAAACTGCAGAAGAAACAAGCCAGCTGGTCTTCCTCTCTGAAATCCAGGATCTTGTTGTAGTCATCAAACAATAGGTTCCGGTTTGCCCAGCCTCACCTCTGACCATAGAAGCAGGATCCCCAATGCACAAAACCTGCTAACAGGACAACCCATATTATCCTCATTGCATTATGCAAGCAACCGTGCCTGTAGTGCAAGAACCTGATTACGCCAAACACACATCCACATCCTGAAAAGTTAAAGCAGTCCCACTCTCTGGTTTCCATCCACTTCCCCCTCCTTTAGGCAATATCAGAAGAGACACACAGGAGAAGCCCATTCTCAAAAAAAATAATTTAATGTGATATTTCTTTTTCTCGTGTTCATTCATTTGCTTTAAAGACAGGAGATTTTTACTTTTTTAATATAGCGATATCATCACCCATACAAGTATTGCATTGCACAAGGGTGAATGGAGGAAAATAAATATATTCATTTATAGAATAGAAATCAAAATGGTTATAATAAAATCTCCTACACACCAAGCAGCATAGGAACAGTCAGTGCAATTTCACCATAATCCTGTCCTATTCTCCAAAAGCAATAATAATACATAAAGAGAAATAAAGTGCTAGAATTCAGCCGCTTTTTTTTTTAATGTAGCTATTTCTTTAAAACCTTGGCCTCTTTCATATACAGAATGGGCTGGCTGGTTTCAAAACACTAGTTGCTGTGTCCCTTGACTGGTTGCCTGTGTTTAATCGGGGAGGAGATAATACCTGTTTAATGAACGAGAGCCAAAGTGATTTGGTGGTCCAAGTGGTGGACTATGATCCAAGAGACCTCTGTTTGTAGTCCCACTCTGGGTGACCTCAGGCCTGTCACATACTTTCAGTCTAACCTGCCTCACAGGGTTGTTGTGAGGAGAAAATTGAGAAAAGGAGAATGACGTAAGCCACTTTGGGTCCCCACTGGGAGAAAGGCAGGGTAATTGTGAAGAAAGTAAAAATATCTCTATTTGACTTCATTTAATACAATATATATGGTTGCAGTCCTCCTATCTGAAATTTCAAATATCAGTGACTGGATCTGCAGGTGTGTGTGTGTGTGTGTGTGTGTGTGTGTGTGTGTGTGTGTGTGTGTGTGTGAAGCTACACACTCAGTCGTCAATATATATCCCATTCCCAACAATGGAACAGAGTTTTAGGCACTATGACTGTGAACAACTTCAGACCAAGAAAACCTGGATATGAAACCTCTTTCATGATTGTTCAGGTGATTCTGTGGCCTTGGGACAGGTGGTATTTTGTATTTATCAGACTGGATAAAGTCAGTATTTATTATTCCAGCACTGTAGGGTTGCCATCCCCCAGGTCCTGGCAGGGAATCCCCAGATTTTGGGGTCTCCTGCCCACTGCTGGCCAGTTGGCTGGTGGGGGAAACCCCACCCACAAACAGCAACTACACCAGGCAATGTCCCCAGAGTGATGACATCCCCTGGAAGCGACATCATCGTGTTGGGGACACTCTGGTTTGGGGGCAGGACTCTATGGTTTGAGGGCAATTTTACCATAGAGTTTTGCCCTCAAACCAGTGTGTCACTGCACAACATCCCCAACATGATGATGTCACTTCCGTGTTCTGTCACTGCATCACAGAGCCCCACCCCACTCCACAGAGCCCCACCCTCCGCTGGCATGTAGATGAAACCAGGCAAACCCTACAGCACTGGGATGTTTTGAGTCAATGTACTGAAGGTTACACATTCTCTTGATGGAACAGGAAAGACAACTTTGTTGAGCAAAAGCCAGTGAGAGGCAGTGGAGAGAGTGTCATCTTCGGCCTAGGGAGCCTGGGGTTAAAATCCCCCACTGGCCAAGCTTGGGCCAGTCATTCTCTCTCAGATTAACCTACTTTTACAGAGAAGTGCTTTTGATATAGAGAGCCTTGAGCTCTTTGGAGGAAAAGCAAGTTTAAAATGGGATTGGGGGGGGGGATCCTGTTTCTACAAATCAGCTCCAATTTGAACCAAAGCATGCTGTGTGTCTGGTAAATTATACAACAACAGATCCATCCCTGCTGAACTCCCCTTTTTGCCCGAGTCTCTGTGGATTAAAATCCTCATTTTGAATCAGTGATCAATGAATGAATCAATTAATGGTACACATTATTCAGTTAATGCATTCAACCCTACTCATCTCATAGCACAGCGAACCACAGGACAGAGGGAGAAAAGACACCAATGGCTGAAAGGGAGGAAGCCGCTTGTTTCTCTTTCACGCTGCAATCAATGACATGTACAGTTTGTTTAGAGTAGAACTAAAAGTGACCTGAAGAGACTGCAGACCCCAGGAAAGGCATGGTGGGGACAAGGCGATGGGCCCACACCTTGGATGCTCACTTTCGTCAATCGGGGTACAAAAGAAAGCCAGAGAAAGTGCTGTACTTATTGTTGTTGCCTCCGTGGGCTTTGCCGCCATCCAGTTTGACATAGACCTCATCCCCCAAGTCCAGGTGCAGCACCACACTGTTGCTGGCATAGTCGTAATTCTGGTCTGCATCTTGAGCAATGGCACTCGCTCGCACCTGCAAAAGACAGCGTGCAACAAAGAAGGTGGATCCAGGTCCTTGGAGCATCCCATGTTTTGAGGACCCCCCCCCCTTTCGTATTAACACATCCCTTCCCCTGGCTGCTGCTGCTCACCCCACCTTCTCTACATTCCTCAAATCCTCCCTCCCCCTTGGCTTCCTTTTATGCTAATCTATTCTAACCACATCTGCGGTGGCTCAAGTGGTTAAGATGCTGAACTGCAGGCTGTGGAAGGTCAGTAGTTCAGGGGTTCAAGACCCGGGTGCCGCAAGACAGGGTGAGCTCCTGTCTCTAGTTCCAGCTCCTGCCAACCTAGCAGTTCGAAAGCAAGACATTGCAAGTAGATAAATAGGGACCACTTCGGTGGGAAGGTAACAGCGTTCCGTTCGCCTTGGTGTTTAGTCATGCCGGCCACATGACCACGGAAACGTCTTCGGACAGCGCTGGCTCTTTGGCTTTGAAACGGAGATGAGCACCGCAACCCTAGAGTCGGATTCGACTGGCTTTCGAGCAAGGGAACCTTTACCTTTACCTATTCTAACCACAACAAGGGTCCCGTTGTCCCTGCTGTTTTCTCCCTTCCCGTGTCTTCACTCCCCTTTCCACCAGGATCTCCCCCCCCTTTTCTTTTTCCTTCACTCCCTTGTGCAGAATAAGAACATTGGACATGACAGTAAACGACGTATAGCTTAACCTCCTTGACTGGAAATATTCTTTCTGCTTGAATCCTTGCAGACAGATGCCAATTCAGCCTGGTTTTTAAAACCTCCAGAGGTGAAGACGGCCTAACGTCTTGGGGCACTGAGTTCTATCACTAAACTTCTCATGCGGGGCCTTTTCTCCTCACCTCACCGTGTTCCTTCCCAGCCTGCACAGCAGCGCCACACCCCACCCTAGATGAGTGATGGCGAACCTTTTAGAGACCGAGTGCCCAAACTGCGCCCCAAAACCCACTTATTTATTGCAAAGCGCCAACACGGCAATTTAACCTGAGTACTGAGGTTAACCACCCATACATTAATTTAAGACGATCCAAACAAAGTAAGGAAAGCAATCCCAAAGGCTTTCATTGACTTAAAATTATTTGGCAGAGAATACTTTAATGATGGTCTGGGCCTGGCTGGGGCGATGGCGCGCGTGCCCACAGAGAGGGCTCTGAGTGCCACCTCTGGCACCCGTGCCATAGGTTCGCCACCACTGCCCTAGATCTCCTTGTGCCCTTCTAAACCCTTTCATAGTTTTTCTCCATCAGTTAGCAGATCTCTTCTCTCCTCCTTTTCCTTTATCTGCTCTCCTTTCTCCCGGATCCATTCGAATTCTTTCCACAGCCTAAATATTTAACATCCTTTTGGGGTGACTCCGTAAAGGATTGCTTTCGTCAAATACAAACAAGGAGAAGCCCCTTTGGTGAGCCTTTTGCCATTGCAACTAGCTTTGCGAGTGCTCGGGCACCACTGGTGTGTAAATTGAGCATCCCCCCCCCCTTTTGGATGTTCACTCCTTTGCCTTCAAAAATCCTAACGGATCCCTATTCATATTCCATTGCCCCAAATCCCGTTCTGCTCACTCTCTTTTTCAGCAGGGCTGCCAAAGTCATCAGGGCCTCCAGATTGGGATTCCCTCTCCTCCACCAAACACACCAGCAAGAGCCAACCCCAAAATCATACAAACACAAATCCCATCCCATCCCCAGCTCCAAGGACCCCTATTTTGTCCCGTCCCCCCCCCGTGGCCCATTCTACAGACAGCTAAATACATTCCTCCCCCAATGGACTGACTCTCCTATGGGGCCTAGTCTTGCTCATCCAGATGCTAAAATGTCCGTGCTCTCTGGAACAGGGGTCACATTTGGACACCTCCCCATGAGCAATTGTGAACATCCATAAGACAGGCACCTTGTAGGTACAAGCAATATCCAGGTACAAAAATTAAGTCACCTGCAGAGGCAGTTTTCCCAGCATTTGCTCCTCTAGAGGAGCCAGTCACACCTATTGCTCTTCTTCTCCTCCCAGGTGCTTCTACAGGCTAGATTTTGACCTCAAAAACTGCACTCTTTTAGCATGAAGTGTAACCTCCCGTTCCCCCATCCCACCTCACCTGCAACAGAGGATCTGCAGAGAAGCCTAACGTTTTGAGAGGGGAAGCTGCTTTTTTGCTCTTTGGTTTTCCCGGGGCCCAAAGAGACTTTCAAAGTTTTTGTGTGGCTCAAGCAAGTAAGCTGTGGCTGTAGGAAAAGATGGCCTGCATCTCAGAAAAGGATGGTGGCCACGCAGGGGTGTCTGCCTTGAGTTTAGAGGGCCCTGGGGCACACGTGTGGAGGAGGTGTCCACTTTTGCCTTTTTCATGCTCTGTATCGAAAGGAATTGCACATGCACAGCCTAAGAGTGATAATTTATCATCTTTCTGGGTCGTGCAAGCATCATGCCTTATGCTCGGTCTTAGCAGGTGGACACCCACCCAGCTCATCAGAAGAGGGTGTTTTAACAGAGGAGGAGGAAGTCAAGAGACCACAGTGCCCATTCAGACTGTGGCATGCCCCACTAAAGTTTCTTTCTACCCCCCCCCTTCCATTCTGATGGTATCTCAGTGCTTGGCCAAGGGGCTCAGCACAGAGATCGAAGAGGCCCCCAGACTGACAGCACCCGGGTTTCTGTTTTTGAACCAATAACTTTCTAGGTGCTGCTGAAGGTTTCAGGGTTGGGTTACCTGCTCCCATCCTGTTTAGTACATTCTAGGTTCAGTTTTTTGCAAGGTGGGGACAACTGTGATGTCAGTTCAGCAAATCTCCCCATGGCCGTGTGTGCTCCCAGCTCCTGGAGCTGTGCACATTAGCCACATGTGCAAAAGAGCCTCCACCAGAAATTATGTGAGGTGACATCAAGTGATTTGAAAGTTCTGCTGTGGCCGCCCTGCGCACATATGCCACAGTCCTTAAACAACTGAACATGTCATGCATGCATGAACGAGCCAGAAAGGTCGGGATCTCCTTTTCATTGGTGTGAGTTGTTCCACCACCAACACACACACACACAGAGTGAAACCCTAAATGTGCAACTAGTAAAGGGAACAAGCCGGAATTCCCATCCCTTACTGGAATGGCCCCAGATTTAGCCCACCTATCTCTGTTGGGTGGAGGTTCCTGGGGTCGTGAGGCTCTGTTTGAAATAAGATTCTGTACATCAGGCATGTCCAACTTCGAACAGGTAGTGATCTATTTTTTCCGGCCAAAAGTGCCGGTGATCTACCACCATAAAAATAAAGCTTCAAATTAGATTTTAACCCACTAAAGTTGGGTTCCACCGCCCCCCCCCCATTTATAATGCACCTTCTGTCATTTACTGGTAAGCAAAATAAGCAAAAACAAAACAGAGAGACGAAGATCCAGAAAGAACTGCGAACGTTTTTTATTTTATTTTATACCAGGAGACCAAGTGGGGCTGGTGATCTACCTCTGACCCCTCCGCGATCTACTGGTAGATCGCGATCTACCTGTTGGACATACCTGCTGTACATAATCGGCAGAGGAATATGCTACTTAGGAACACACACACATTGCTATTTGGAAAGGGATCCCAACAGGCTCTGGTAAAACCAGCATTTCACTGCCTCTTGGAAGGATGAGCCCTTGTGAGGGAGAGTGCAGAGAGCTGAAGAGTCCTTGACATCGGGTAAAATCCTATACTAGGGCACCAAACAGGAAAGCGAAACCCGTGCGGGGAATCTGACCTACAGGACCAATTATGCCACCTATAGAGAGAAGCTGGGTGCGGAAGATGTGGCAAAGGAAAATCGCTCTTAACAAGGGACAAAACGAAGCAGGGGAGAAGGTTGCAGGGACAGTCCCTCCCTGCTCCTATTCAAGGACCCCAAGGGAATCTTTTCACTCCAGTTGCACTGGAAGACTCAAGGTGTCCCACCAGAATATCCCACCTGAACCCAGACTCTCGGAGGTCGTTTCAGGTAGAGAGATACAGTTTCAGGTGGGTAGCCCTGTTAGACTGCAGCTGAAGAGCAAGGTCTGAGTGCAGGAGCACCTCAAAGGGCCTTTCCAGGGCACAACAAGCTTTTGAGAGCCAAGGCCCCCTTTCTCCGATCAACAAGGAAAAGAGCTTTGACTCTCCAGAGCTTATGCCCCGGGAATCTTCTGGGTCTGTAAGGGGCTGCTGGACTCCAGTCTTGCTGCCCACCAGGAGCCCTGTTCCTGACCACCCTTACATGCACACACCTTCTAGGACAGGAAAAAAAAAAACCATCAGTGTTCCCTCTAAGATGAGTTACTGTGAGCCAGCTCATGGTATTTTAGCCTCCGGCTCACATATTTTTTTGTCTTTGCTCAGGAAGGACAGAGCCAGAGTAAACTGATTTATGCAGAAGCGAAATCACTGGCTCACAACTGTAATTCCAGGAGCTCAAAAAGTAGAGCTTTATCCTGACTCCACTTCCACAGCTTAGAAGGAACATTGCCGCTGCCCCCCCCCCTTAACCTCTATTTAAAATGAAATTCTTTCCAGTAAATTCTGAAGATCAGGATCCCCTTTAGGCTGACAGGAAAACATCAGGGTCCCTTTGATCGTTGTCTCCCCACCCACCACAGAGCCCATGCTCTCAGCATTCCCCTTTGCTGAATTCTCCAATGTAGGAGCCCTACGGAGATGAGTTCTTTTCTTGGGGGATCCTTCCCTACATTCGCAGTCAGGATAAGGTCCGGCTGGCACCTCCTGCCCTCGCTTCCAAATCCCTGCAACAACTGTGCGAGATCGGGCCGCACCACAGTTGCCTCTGGGAGCTGCGAGGCGGCCGAGATTAGCAGGCGTCCTGGGCAGTGTTCCCTCTAAACTGAGTTTGTGTGAACTAGCTCACAGTTTTTTAGCCTCCGGCTCACACATTTTTGTCTTAGCTCAGGAAGGATGGGGCTCCAGAGCAAACTAATTAATGCAGTGGCCAAATCGCTCGCTCACAACTTTAATGCCAGCAGCTCACAAAGTAGAATTTTTGCTCACAAGACTCCACAGCTTAGAGGGAGCATTGGTCCCGGGTATGCCAAGCAGCCGGCCACAGGGGCTCAAAGCGCCGCCGCCACCCCCAGTTCCGTTTAACGAGCCCGAAGGTCCCTCCCCGCCACCCCGAACCCCGAGGCCGTCGGACTGGCCCGGGGCCTGCCTCCCTCTCTCCCTGCGGCACCCACCTGCCCGTTCCTGCAGAGGTCGGCCCACATGCTGGTGCCGTCGCCGCCGCGCATGAGGATGTGGTAGGTGAAGAAGTAGATGCCGCGCACCTGGCAGGTGAACTTGCCGCTGGAGGGGTTGTAGTGGTTGCCCAGGTTGGTCACCACGTCGTCGAACTTGAGCACCTCGTAGCCCTCGTGGGGGCTCTTCAGGCCCACGTAGAAGGCGATCTTGGGGCCGCTGAAGGCTGCGCTCAGGGAGCCCGTCACCTCCCCGCCCGGCGGCGGGCTGCTGCTGCTGCTGCTGCTGCCCTCTCCCCAGCTGGCTCCTCCGGGCGGCGGGGCGGCGGCGGCGGCGGGGCCCCCGATCCCGGGCACCGCCAGCCCCG
>NW_015164700.1:246690-247200 GCF_001447785.1 Gekko japonicus
TGCCCCCCCTCACCAAGGAGCCCCCCCCTCTCCCTCGCTTTTATCCACTCCGGCTTCCTCCCGGGTGGCCTTTCCAAAGGGGCCCTCCCGCCCTGTCGCAGGAGCCCGGCAGAGGAGCCGACTGGATGGGGGGGGTGGCAGCGGGGCGTGCGGGGGCGTCCGGGCCAGGGCAAGGGACACGGGGCGGCCCGACTGGACGGCTCCCCGAGGAGCCCGAGGAGGGCAGCGACGGCGGCTGGCCCGGAAAGCCCTCCCGAACGGACCTGCCGGGCTTCAGGCGTCTCTGCCACCCTTTTGGCTCCCGCACCCTCGTTGTAAGTACCGCCAGCCTCGGCCGTGGAGCCGACGCGAGTCCCCCGTCGAGGCACACCGACTTACCCGGGGGTAAGCCCCATTGACGTCCGTGTACACCTCCTTCGGATCGGGCTGCATGCGGGATCCCCGGGCCACTCTTGGTCCCGGCACTTTCCGCCTGACTCACCAGCCCAACTCGATGCAGGGACCCCCCCC
>NW_015164700.1:247216-262203 GCF_001447785.1 Gekko japonicus
CCACACACACCACCCCCGGGACATGCGGATCGGACGGCAGCCAAGTGGCGCCGTCAAAAGGAAGCGATGCCTCCGAGCCTGCCCAGCGGACAGCCAGCCTCCTTCCGCCGTTGCTTTTTTCCAGATGACCGGGAAAGGAGACGGTTCGGGATCTTGCGAGTACCTGCCGGAGCGCAGGAGGAGGACCAGCCCCCCTGCCGTGTCCCCCTACCCGCGCCCTTATTTGATCGGATCCCACCCCCATCATCACCCCCCGCCGGTGTGTGGCTGTGTGAAGAACGTCTCGTCTGAACTGGGACGTCCGCGGCTCGGCGACCCTTTCCACAAGCTCTGCCGCTCTGACTTAAGGGTCGATGCCGTCCAGAAATTGCTGCCAAGTTAACCACGGGCTCACAACGGGGTGGCTGATTGGTGCATAACACTGCACGGCTGGGGTTTTGGACAGATGGCCGCAAGAAAAGCCGTGGTTGTCCTCTGGAATGTGTGAAATGTCACCACTGAAAAGCATTGGGTTTGGGGGGATAGGAAAGAGCCGCTGTCCGCGAGGGACCGTTCGCCTGTGCAAGTGCGCAAGAGAAACAGACCTGGCATTCCATGGTGTGCCCTCTGGCAAAATCTGCATTTGTCTTCCCCACCGGTGTCCCAGCCTTCTGACTCCCTCTTCAAAAAAGCTGTCTACAGTTGGTGTCGTTTTCACACCTCAAGCGTGCTAGCATACTTTTGCAAGTCCACATGTGTATCGTCCTTTCGGGGCGGCTCCGCTGTCATGGCACCTCCGCACTGCTTTAAAAGAATCTTCTCCAAACAACATTCAAACAAGCATAGAGAAAGACCAGCATCACAAAAATGATTTTAAAATGCAAATGCCGATACGGCCTATGTCTCAGGAAACCTTATGCTGGCATCAATGCTGCTTGTCTCTAAAGTGCTACTCTCAGGTGCCCACAGTGTGTTCCTCCATCCAATGTCACATGTGCTAGAGAGGATTTCATTCATTCATGTGTCCATTCATTCATTCACTCACTCGCCTTTTCCATTGTTTTTTATCCTGCTTTTCAGACAACACTGGTTTCCAGACCGACTGGCAGGAGTTGAAAACCTTCACAAATGACAATTAAAATATCCCACCAAAAATAAAAGGTCCCTGAGCAGGAGGTTCTCAGCTGAGGCAGATCCAGACAAGATGGATGGGGGGTCTGGCTCCTTCCTGCCCTTCTGTTGATGGCCTCCGTGATTAAGGAGGATCCTGTGGACAACAGTTGTTGGCAAAAATGATCGTGGGAGCCAGTCCTCTTTCCAAATGGTATACCATGGGGGGGGAACCCAACCCCAATATTTCTTCTTGACACAGCCAACAACTTCCTCACAACCAGCATTAACGTTCTGGAACGTGACATATTCAGCAGTGAGTACAATGTAAATGTTCACTGACTGAAGTCTTCCAGTGTCTTGACAAATGTCAGGGCTATTAGTACAACTCTCTTCCCATCACCCGCCCCCAAGCAAAGCAATCCCTGCTGTTGATTGGGGGGGGGGTAGAGAAAGAGAAGAAACACTGGGGCTATTAAGGATCCCTGCTCCATGTCACACACCTGGTGGTGGGGTTCATTCTGTTTGCAGAATTGCTCACTAGAAGCAGCTCCAAATATGCACCTGATGCTGAAGAGAAGAGAAAGGGATGTGCAGTCATCTCTTTGACCCATTTGCCAACTGCTCGACTATTTTAAATTTGCAGCTCTCACAACAGCCCGGTAAGATAAATACACAATCATCCCTATTTTACAATTGGGGAACTCGGGCCAGAGCTAGCGACTTGCCCAAGGCCACTCAATAAGTCTCTAGCAGAGGTAACATTTAAACCCAGAGCTCCCACCTGCTGTGGGCAACTCTGTGTTGTAGAATAAGTGCAAGACTATCCATTTCACGGGCCTCACAACAACAGCCCTAGGAACCACATCAGTGGTGTATTTCTATTACTGTCAGCTTCTGCTGAAAATGTATACTCCTATGCAAGAATGGGGAGGGGCTGTGGCTCAGGGGTAGTGCATCTGCCTGGCATGCAGACGGTCCCAGGTTCAATCCCTGGCACCTCCATGAGACCTCTGCCTAAGATTCTGGAGAGTCACTACCAGTCCGAACAGACAATACTGACCCTGATAGATCTCTGATCTTACTTGGCACAAGGCAGCCCCATGTGTTCACAGAAGAAAGTAGTTGCTGGCAGTAATTAAATCGACAGTGGTACATGAAACAGGGTGTTTGTGACTTCCATACACAAGAAAAGACAGAAATTCCAGGTAGACATGTTGGTCAAAAAAATTTTTAAGTTATTACTTTTTATTAAGACCAACCCAAGTAACACAGAACAGTATGCAAGCTTTTGAATTCTCCAGAACACTTCATCAAGATAAAAATGCAAAAATAAAATAGCTGGAAACCTGCAAAAAGGGGGGGGGGAGTTGTGGAACTTTTTTTTGAGAGGATAAAAAATGAGCATTTCTCCACTCAAAATCCACCCCACCCCAAAATCTGCCTTGCAACGGATTCCTGTGTCCCAGAAGAACACTCATTTGCCAAAGTAATGTCTAGATCTGCCCTCAGCTCTTATTTGGATCTAATGCCTGGGGAAAGGAGGAAGATGTGTGTTTCCTGCTTTCCCCTACTCTTTCACATTGCCTGTGAGGCTCACTAATGTGCTGTCTGAGGGAGTTGTCATAGTGGCATGTAGCTGGGGAGCATGTTAGCATCAAAGGTGTCTTCTTTAGCGGGTCAAATCCTGTTGATGCCGAGCTCTGCAAACCGGAGGGTATGTGCTCGAATGCAGAGGCAGGATGAAGAGGAAGCCCAGGTTCTTCCTTCTGGGGGTCAGGAAGCCGCACAGTTGCCTGCTTGATCTGAAGACTGGAAATCTTCCTGCTGGTTCCCCATGTGTGCACATCATTTCACAATTGCCCTGCCTTGCACTAGATGGCTGGCAGTTTAAATCTATCAGAAGTGAGGCAGAAGCTCTAGATGTGGCATCCGATCTGTGATGGCCCCATGCGCACATGCAAAATGTTGCCGCCATCAAGCAACAAATGTTCATTCCGAAGCACAGCTGTTTTACAGCCTGTCTGTCCAAGGGTATGTGCCAGTGCAGGACATGTTTTTGTATTTTAATCAGTATTGGTTGTTCCTTGTTCTAAGAGACTGATTATTCATGATGGTGCTGTTGCATGTCGCAGTGCTGGCATTCTGCAGTGACACTAGTTTAGGGCTGTGGTAGAGCCAGGGCTATTTTTGGGCAGGAACGCACAGGAACGGAGTCCCGGCTGGCTTCAGAGTTGGCCACGCCCACTACAGCCAAAACCTCAGCGTGTGTGGCTACAGAGGGAAGACCTGGAGAGCAATAAAAAGCCCCCTCAGTGACTCTGAGGTGGGCGGGCCAGAGGGGGGCGTGTCTTCCCCGGCCTGTCCAAGGGCCGGCAGTTTAAACTGCCTTCCCTTCCCTTCAAGGGGGAGGGGCTTGCCTGGGTGCCCCAGCCAAGGGAAGGCATGGGGTGTGGCCCAATATGCTAATGGGTTTCTGCTGCTGGGTGTGGCCTATTATGCTAATGAGTTCCTGCTGGGCTTTTTCTACAAAAAAAAAATCCTGGGTAGAGCACATGCTATGCAGCATGAAAGTTCTATGTTGCTTCTACAGGGGGAGAGTCCCCACTTGGCTTTCAGTGTCATCGAGAAAGCAAAGGCCTTTTCAGTGGCAAAGGAGCCACTTTCTCATCCCACCCACCATTTGTTACCCTCACCTCCAGTGGGCTTTTTGCCATTTTCACTGGTTTGGGGTACATCATGATAGTGAAGGACGCTATAGAAATATAGATCCACTACTTATTTTTTTTTGTAATAGTGAGTGGGAGGGGGTGCAGAAATCCACCAGACATCCAGACTCTCCCCAAGCCCTCTTTGGTCGAATCTGCATTTGCATTTTTAAAATCAGTTTCGTGCTGCTGCGACGCCGTCTTTCTCTATGCATGTTTGAATGTTGTTTGGAGAAGATTCTTTTAAAGCAGTGGGGAGGCGCAATGACAGTGGAGCCGCCACGAAAGGGCGATGAACATATGCGGAGGTGCAAAAGTATGCTAACACTGCTGAGGTGTGAAAACGACGCCAAATGTAGCCAGCTTTTTTAAAGAGGGTGTCAGAAGGCTGGGACACCGGTGGGGAAGACAAATGCAGATTTAACCTTTGAGTACAATTTTTAAGGAAAGCCCACATTCATGCAGGTTTGGGGGGACTGCAGAGAGGAACGCAACAGACCCCGGAAGGAGGACAGCTGCACAATGATGCCCCCCAAAAAAAAACCTGAAGGGGGGGACAGAGCAAGAGTTCTGTGTGGAAACAGCCCCTGGCCGAGTCCCTGGTGTCTCCAGCTAGAGGGTCTTCTTAGGTCCCTCTCAGGGAGGTCTCAGAGCCACCGCCAGCTGGAAGACTTATTTTTTGTATCTATCTCATTTAGACCCAGCCTTTCTCCCCAGTGAGATCCCGAAGTGGCTTGCAGTGTCCTCCCCTCTTCCATTTTATCCTCACAACAACCCTGTGAGGCAGATTAGGCTGAGAGGCTGTGACTGACTGACAGACGAGCCAGATGGAGCACCATACAAAGGTCGCACCTTTATATGTTTATTAATATGTGATATTTATTAAATATATATTAAATCAGATTTGTAACCCACCCTTTGGTACACAGTCGTTGTTCATTCGCACAGTCAAGTCCAACTCTTCACGACGACCCCATGGACCACATCACGCCAGGCCCTCCTGTCCTCTGTTGTCCTCCGGAGCGTGCTCAATTTCATGTTAGTTGCCTCGATAACACCAGTTTGGTGTAGTGGTTAAGTGTGCAGACTCTAATCTGGGAGAACCGGGTTTGATTCCCCACTCCTCCACTTGCACCTGCTGATGTGACCTTGGGTCAGTCACAAGCTCTGGCACAGCTGTCCTTGAAAAAGAGCAGTTTGTGTCAGAGCTCGCTCAGCCCCCCCCACCTCACAGGGTGTCTGTTGTGGGGAGGGGAAGGGAAAGGAGTTTGTAAGCCGCTCTGAGACATGGTAGTGAAGGGCGGGGTATAAATCCAATCTCTTCTTCTTCTTCTTCTTCTTCTTCTTCTTCTTCTTCTTCTTCTTCTTCTAACCATCTCATTCTTTGCCGTCCCCGTCTTCTTTTACCTTCAATCTTTCCCAGCATCAGGGTCTTCTCCAGTGAGTGCTCCCTTCTCATTGGGTGGCCAAAGTATTTGAGCTTCAGCTTCAGTACACAGTACTGTTACACAGTAGGGCTCATATAAAGATGATGACTAGCGATTCATTCATTTAACTTTTGACCCAAGTATTGGGACCCCTGGCCAGTAACAACACAGCAAACCTGCTTGTAGTATGTAGTTCTCCACCATTTCAAACTGCTCCAATTATTATTATGCTTCTCGGCCTTATGGCTAAGATCAAGTGTAGTATATAAACACTTGATTATTAGGATGCAACAAAGAGGGCACAGTTCAGTTTGCCCCTTTTTGTGCTGAAAAGAAATCAATTTCCTACTCGCTTTGATTTTTCGGTGCCATTGAAGAATGTCCCCATACATCATAAAATGAGATCAAAATCTTGTAGACCGGGGCAAGATTAGTGCTTACTGTGCATCTAATGGATGAAAAGGTAATAGTTTCTTCAAGAAGCATACAAATGTGACAGAAAATGTGCAACATTGCTAAGGAGGTTACGATGAATTAAAATAAGAGGGGGTAAGCACACACAAACTGGACAGTCAACACTGGCTTCTTCTTATGTGAATTAGAAATAGATCCAACCAGGGGTCATTTCCTGCAGGACTGCACAGGAGCGGAGCTCCGGCAGTAAGGAGCTCAGGGGGTGGGCACATGCAACAAGCCCCACCCCCTGCTCCCAGCAGCCCTCAGTTGGGCCATGAGCTACAAGAAGCAGCCAGGTAAGTTGCAGAGCCCCCCCGCCATACCTTCAGGTACAAGCTCTCCCTCCTCTATGAGGGCGGATCTGCACGTTCCCCAACCCCCAATAGCTAGCAATCCAAAACAGTCCAGTGGAGCCTGAGCGGTGGGCGTTGCCTTCAGACACACTTCCGGTGATGTCAGGGAGTGTGGCATATGCAAATAAGTTATGCTAATAAATTATGCTAATGAGCTCCTGTGCCTCTTTTTCTACGAAATGACCCCTGGATCCAACAAAGTGAGGAACAGAAAAAATGAGATCAGAGCCATAATCCTCTGAGCGCCTCTTCATAGGTCGGGAAGATGCTGGGGGAGTTGTTTTGACTGGAAACTTGGCTTCAAGAAATGGACGGAATTTGAAATGCAGCCACAAGTTTACACCAGCTACTTCTATAAAGTTGGGTTGGCTCTAACTGTCCGTGGGAAGAGGTCACGGAAGAGGTCTCTCCCATTTCGCCCGGCACCTCTTGAAAAGCTGCTCTTGGGGGCTAGGGAATCCTGGGAAACAGCCAGAGGGAACGGGATCAACTGAATTCCCCAGGCACACACATACAGAGGGGCAATGTGTGCATTCACACATACATTGAACTGCACCCCTTCGATTCCTGGAGAGTTCCTGGCACGTTGCCTTAGGTGCAGCTGTTATGGACCAGGACCCAACATGCTTCAGGAGGAAACTAGGCCCTTAGGATCTGGGGAGCTCTGGGCTTGGGCACCCAAGCTGACCCCACATGCACACTGTGAGGAGGTGGAAAACTGTACCTGCCCTCTCCCCCCCCTCCCCGGAACACAGCTAAAGGACACTGCTTGTCCTCCTCCTTGTTCCCTGGCAGCTGGGTGAGGCGCAGCGGTGGGGTGCAGCAGTAGGGTTGCCAAGTACCTACCTACGAACCAGCGGGGGACACATGCTTCCCCGCCGGAAGATTCTTGCTTGTAACACAGGCGCTGCACTATTCCGTCGCCCAGACATGACGTAGGCACGTAGCTGGGTGACGCTCTGGTAATGGGACTGGAAACTCGATGGTACCATAGAGTTTCCAGTCCCATTGCTAGAGTGTCGCCTGGCTACGTGCCTACGTCATGTCTGGGCGACGGAATAGTGCAGCGCCTGTGTTTTCCCCACGGGAATGGTCCCACGAAGAACTATATATCCCCCGCCGAAGGTAAGTACTTGGGAGCCCTGTGCAGCAGCACCTGCTCTCATCGTTCCCTGCCAGGCTGTGTGGAGGTGGGAAGACGGTGCTCACCTCCTCCCTTCAGTGAAGGAGGCAAGGAATGGAGAAGGGAAGGATGGGACAATGACAGAGGGAGAGAAGGAGGGAGCACTGGGGCTGAAGCACCTCCCAGGGCAGACCCCAATTCCATGGGTGAATAAGCAGGTGACAGGGCTGGTTGCTGCCCCTCCACTGGGGTGAATGAAGGCTCACTGGTGCCCTCAGCACTGACCAGTCTTGGTGC
Organism: Gekko japonicus; assembly: GCF_001447785.1. NCBI lineage: Eukaryota > Metazoa > Chordata > Lepidosauria > Squamata > Gekkonidae > Gekko > Gekko japonicus. The sequence goes on from NW_015164700.1 coordinate 254,670, forward strand.
CCCCCTCCTTTCCACACTGACCCCCAGTCCATTTTAGTTGTTGACAGGGCTTTTTTTGTAGAAAAAGTCCAGCAGGAACTCATTAGCATAATAGGCCACACCCATCAACAGAAACTCATTAGCATATTAGGCCACACCCTGACTGCAACGCTCATTAGCATATTAAGCCGCACCCCCATGTTACCAGAAGTGGGGTCATCCAACCACACCCACCTTTTGCCTCTTATTCTGTTTACTTCGTTGTCAAAACCCTGGGCTTTTTTTTGTAGCAGGAACTCCTTTGCATGTTAGGCCACACACCCCTAATGTAGCCAATCCGAATGAGCTTCTGCTGTTGGGCGTGGCCTATTATGCTAATGAGTTCCTGCTGGGTGTGGCCAACTCGGGAGCCAGCCGGAACTCCGTTCCTGTGCGTTCCTGCCCCAAAATAGCCCTGGTTGTTGACCTGTCTGACCAGGTATACAATGCAGGTTGCAGCAGTACAGAAATGTATTCCTAGGATAACACAATATACTGTACAAACTAAGCTTTTCACCCTTTCCCCAACTTTGTGGTGCCCCCTTTGGCCCTGGTGCCCTAAGCACCTGCTTAGTCTACTGAATGGTTAATCTGCCCTTGCCCTCCACCACTGGTGACCCTAAGCAGTTGTCTTAGGTTGCCTAGAGGATGGGCTGCCCCTGGGAGGAAAGAAGAAGGGGAAGATATCATTTCATGAAATCTTTCTGTTCACAGCTCATAGCATCCAACCCATTAGCAGTAAAGCACAGCAGAAAAGGAAGTGGAATGCCTCTCTCAGATTCCGTGATGGAATACACACACACACACACACACACACACTTCTTTGACCTAAGGATGGGTTGTCATTTGTGGGTGGTGTCATATCAGATTATAGGGGAATTTGGGGGCAAAAGGATTTAAGGTAAAGGTTAAGGTTCCCTTGCTTGAAAGCCAGTTGAATCCGACTCTAGGGTTGCGGTGCTCATCTCCGTTTCAAAGCCGAAGAGCCAGCGCTGTCTGAAGACATTTCCGTGGTCATGTGGCCAGCATGACTAAACACCAAGGCACACGGAACACTGTTACCTTCCCACCAAAGTGGTACCTATTGATCTACTTGCAATTTCTTGCTTTCGAACTGCTAGGTTGGCAGGAGCTGGAACTAGAGACAGGAGCTCACTCTGTCATGCGTCACGCTCGGGTCTCGAACTGCTGAACTACCGACCTTCCACGGCCTGCAGTTCAGCGTCTTAACCACTTGAGCCACCGCAGCTCCCAAAAGGATTTAGGGCAACCTAAAAGCATTATTTTAGATTCAGAAAGGGTTACTTTGTAATGGGCACAAAACTATGCTGGCACAGACAAATAAAAGCACCACTCAAAAAGTGGATAAAGTGGTACCTCCCATCTTCTGCTTGGAGTCCCCCCAAAAGATAATACCAATAGGAAATTTAAGTTACTTTCACCCTTGCTTTGCAAATAAGCAATGTATTTTAAGAGCACTGGTTATGCTTCTTCTTAACAACTGGAGAGTTATCAGCACAGGTCAACCGGAGACATAACTTTTAAATCAAGAGATTTGTGTCTTAGGTATATACCTCCTATAAATTCAGTGGATGATTATAAAAGGAAAATACACATAAAGGAACATTCCTTTGCTTATGCAAGTGTTCTTGTGTGTCCTGTGCTAATAGTTGTGCAGTCATTTTGACCAACTGAAAGAAAACTAGGTATCTGTAATCTTAGTCATAGTCTTACTATGCCTGCATGGTTGAAGCTAGCCGGATGTCATCAGATCTCAAAAGCTAAACAGAGTCGGCCTTGGTTAGCACTTGGATAGGAGACCACCAAGTAAGTCTACACACAGGCAGGCAATCGCAAACCACCTCTGAATGTCCCTAGGGGGTAACCATAAATTGGCTGCAACTTAATTAGGGTTGCCATCCCCCAGTGGGCCAGAGGATCCCCTGATTTCAGGTCCCCAATTCACCTCAGGGGAAGCCCCACCCACAACCAGCAGCGTCCCGCAGAGACACTGCTGATGCAATGACGTCACCAGAAGTGACGTCACCATGCTGGGGGCATGGCATGGTGATGCTCTGGCATTCAGGGGAACTCTATGGTTACCATAGAGTTTCTGCCCCGAATGCTAGTGTCATCACGCATCACCCCTAGCATGATGACATCACTACTGGTGACATCATCACACAGCACATGCTTCATGCGTACAGCAGAAGACTCTCGGAGAGGAGCCAGGAGCCCCCCATTGGTGAGACCTGGCAACCCTAAACTGGATGGCACTTTACACACATACCGTCCTACTTTTTTGTTGTTCAGTCGCACAGTCAAGTCCGACTCTTCGCAACCCCATGGACCACATCACGCCAGGCCCTCCTGTCTTCCATCATGCTCTGGAGTCCTTGCATTGACTCACACTGTGTAATCCACCCTGAGTCTCAATGAGAAAGGTGGGCTATAAATAACATAAATCAATAAGTAAATATGCTGTGGGCGTTTTCACAATATAAACTTTAAAATATTCAATGGGAGGCTAAGATCTTGCTTAATCTAAAACCTACTACAGTAGCCACTTAGTGTTCCGAGACAAGAGCTGGCCAGAGATACAACCTGCTTCTGCCTGGGGGTACAAGAATGAACCTCCATTGTGGCTGCAGCCGGCTGGGATGGAATGGAAGGAGATGTCCACACACTCCTGTCTCCACTGTGCTTGCTGCTGCTGCTGCCACCCATTGCTCCTTCTTTTTTCTCCATCACATCTGTGCAAAAGCATATAAAGATGCAATGGCAATTGTTGTGGATCCCCCAGTAGCTTGAAGCCCACCCCTCCCCATAGCTGCTGAGCTGCTCTGTAATGACACAGCACGGTTCAGCTGGGAAAGGAAGAACGCCTTTTTAAAGGGCTGAAAAGGGAGGGAAGGAAATGAGAAGTCCAGCTCCAGCATTTGAAGGCAGAATTTAGTTACACACACACACATACACACACACACACACACACACACCCCTTGCAAGTTTCACTTTGGAGACAGATGAAAGCAGTTTTATTTGTAATCTAGTTCATAGTGGGGAAATACAGGAGCCTGGATTTGGCCTGGATTCCTTGTCCACTCCAGAATCGCTGATTTCAGGAGGGGTGTTGAAAGACCTGAGTCAGATGGAGGTGGCAAGAGAGGAGGTCCTATGACTGACAGACAACTTAACAACTGATAAATCACCAGGCCCAGATGGCATATATCCAAGAGTTCTGGAAGAACTCAAATGTGAACTTGTGGATCTCCTGACAAAAATACCCAATCTTTCATCATAATTTGCTTCCATTCCTGAGGACTGGAAGGTAGCTAATGTCACTCCCATCTTTAAAAAGGGTTCCAGAGGAGATCTGGGAAATTACAGGCCAGTCAGTCTGACGTCGATACCAGGTTAATTGGTGAAAACTGTTATTAAGGAAAGAATTAGTAGGCACATAGATGAACAAAACCTATTGAGGCCAACTGAGCATGGGTTCTGTAAGGGAAGATCTTGTCTCACCTACCCGTTAGTGTTCTTTGAGGGAGTGAACAAACATGTGGACAATCAATGGTGAGACCTCATTTGGAATACTGTGTACAGTTCTGGTCACCACCCTTCAAAAGGGATATTATTATATAAAAGTGCAGAAAAGGGCAACTAGAATGATAAAAGGGTTGGAACACTTTCCCTATGAAGAAAGGTTAAAGCGCCTGGGGCTCTTTAGCTTGGAGTAATGACTGACGGGTGACATGATTGAGGTTTACAAGATTATGCACGGGATAGGGCAGGTAGAGAAAGAGGTACTTTTCTCCCTTTCTCACAATACAAGAACTCGTGGGCACTCAATGAAATTGCTGAGCAGTCGGGTTAGAACAGATAAAAGGAAGTACACCCGAAGAGTGATTATTAACACATGGAATTCACTGCCACAGGAGTTGGTGGCGGCTACAAGCCTGGACGGCTTCAAGAGGGAATTGGATAAGCATATGGAGCAGAGGTCCATCAGTAGCCACAAGGTATAGATAGGAACTCTCAGTCTGGGACAAGTGATGCACTGTCTTCTTGGTGCTAGGGGGGGGTCAACAGTGGGAGGGCTTCTAATGTCCTGGCCCCACTGGTGGACCTCCTGATGGCACCTGGTATTTTTGGCCACTGTGTGAGAGTGTTGGACTGGATAGGCCATTGGCCTGATCCAACATTGGCTTCTCTTATGTTCTTATGGGCCAGGGCTTCTTTTTTATGAAAAAGAAGTGCGTACAGCAGAAGACTCTCGGAGAGGAGCCAGGAGCCCCCCATTGGTGAGACCTGGCAACCCTAAACTGGATGGCACTTTACACACATACCGTCCTACTTTTTTGTTGTTCAGTCGCACAGTCAAGTCCAACTCTTCGCAACCCCATGGACCACATCACGCATTTTCCAGCACGTCTGGCCGGGGCCCAAAAGAGGCAACTGTGTTTTGCCCTGGACTAAAAGGGCTTTGATTTTTTTGATTTTTAAAAATTTTGTGCAAAAAAAGACATTCAGAAACAAACTTATCCTGTCCACAATGCCCAATTTATTTCAACTCGAGCACCCCATAGGATTTCACCAGTAATTTGTTTATGCTCCAAAATAAGTAGGCACTTGAGAGCTTTTGCATCTGCGCTGGTGGCTGGCTAAATACCCACTGCCAATACAAAGTCACAGTTTACTGGTTTGCTTGGATTATACATGCCCTGTGGTCATCACGGGCAGGTCATGCATTGTTGAAAATCAACATTTCAGGAGCATGTGCTGCTTTTGCACCTGCACACTCAGTGACAGTCATCATGCTGGCATATACATCCTGCAGTTGTGAATATGTGCTTTCAAGGCTCTGACATTCTCCTTTCAGCCTGTTCCATGTTCATGTTTTGGTCTGGTGGGCTATCAAGAGACCTTCACCCAGTATATACGGACAGCAGCAGAGATTGCCATTGTGCCTCTTGGGAATCTTATGTGGCCACTTAACAAGAATTCACATACTATCCTGTACATTTTACACCCACATGATTTCCCCCAAATTATTCCTTAGATCAAGGGCCCCCAACCTTCTGGCACATGGGGGCCACATTAGAGCACCCAAAACCTAAAGAGGGCCACAACTTAAATCAAAATGCAACAAAACTATTAACCTATCTATTTAGATCAAAAGTAAACATTAAGAGGTCAATGAAGAAATGTTAACTTGAACACAATCCATTTTGGAACAATATTTTACTGTGGAAACCTTTGATCCAGCTACAAATGCTTACCTAATCAATGTGATTTTTGTGGCTGTTTTCTGTTAGCCAGTGCATCAATGTCCAAGTCAAAGTTTGTGACACATACCCTTAAAATGTCATGTAAATATTCATCTGTAAGTCTTGACCTACGCTTGGATTTCACAAATTTCATCTTGGAAAAGTTTGTTCACAGATGCACGTGGTGCCACAGATTATGATCATGGCTGCAGCAAATTTCTTTAGGTTGATAAATATACCAGGTAGACCACAATAGAAATCTAACAGACTATTTTCTTTGTAAACGTCTCTGAGATGATCACTGACTTGCAAATCAATTAGTTCCACCTGGAAAAAGTTACTTGCTTCTTCTGGTACTACTTCAAATGGATTCTGAAACATTCTTATTTCCTTTCCATGCTTATGGCAATCAGTGAATCTGTTCTGGAATTCCATCTGCAGTAGGTTCAGTGCTTTGATGTGTCTTTCAACACGGAATTGTAAATTCCTATCCTTCTTAAATTTTAGTCCGCTGCAGCATGAAAAGTTTGAAGTTACCTTCACTAACATGCTCCACAAAAATGTTTAGTCGTGCTTCAAAAGCTTTCAGTTCAGAGTACACGTCACACTAGCTTTCCTTTCCCCTGCAACTGTAGATTCAATGTGTTCAGATGCTCTGTGATATCAGTTAAGAAAGCAAAATCAAAAAGCCATCCATGTTAGAAAGTACTTCTTGACCTTTTCCTTTCTCCTTCTCATGATGAAGACTGAAAAAGGTTTGAGGACTTTGCCCCTGCTAAGACACCTGACTTCTGCATGGTACAATGCATCTCCGTATTCTACATCCATCTCTGAAAGAAAATTCTGCAACTGATGATGAGTAAGGCCATGATACCTGATATAATTAATGCTGGATACAACAATATGCATCGCACTTTCCCACTGAAGAATCTTACTACACTTGCTGATACCTGATGGAGTGAAATTGCATGGGATGTGTACCATTTAATTTCAATATCTCTTCATTGATTCTTGCAGCCACACCAGTTTTACTTCCCACGATATTTCTTGCACCATCAGTTGTGATGCTTTTCAAGATTTTCCACTGATTTACACACCTTCAAGAATATGTTTTCTGCAGTTGTAGTGCCTTTCGAACTCTGCAATGCTCTGTAATTCTGAAGCTGGAATCTACCCCCCTGTATAGGTTTCTGTCCTCAAGCCTGTCCAGGGAGGAGAGGGCATCCTATACTTTTACAATACATTAACAACAACCCAGAGAGGTAAGCTACCCTCTCTGGATTTCAGAACAATAAGCCACCAGAATCTCTCAGTATTCTATAATCCCCTCCAGCTCAGAGCAGAGATTCAGATTTCTCAGCTGGTATCTAGGGCTCAACACATTAGCACCTCATTCCCAGAGATGTACACTTAATGCTCAATGGTAGTGTGTGGCCAGGTAGGCACGGGAAAGAGACTTGGAATCCCAGCTACAACATCAAAGACCAGTTAGAGCAAGAATACTATTTTATTCAGTTCAGAGTTTAGCACAGACTAAGAGATTACAAAATAAGAAACCTAAGGCAGTTTGCCTTAACTACACATTAGAGATATGCATAATTACCAGTGCAGGGTCCATGTTCCAAGTGTGTCCAAAGGATACAGTTCATTTAGGTACAAAGGAATTTTGAAGGGATAGCCCATCCTTCCAGGTATTTTGAAGGGAAAGCCCATCCTTGCCCTCCATGCACTCTAAGGCACAAAGCAGTCATTTGTCTCTTCCAGAGAGCACATGTCCATGTGCAATAAACAGGCAACAACAGGAGACCAAGAAGCAAGAGCAGAACAAGAGCAAGGGACAGAGAGAGTCTCTCTCATTGGGTCTGAACAGATATAGCCCAATTTCAGTCTCAATCAGCTGTGGCCATCAGCCAATTGGAGTGGACATAGGTGTGTCCAATTTGTTAGCTGTCATGGGTACAACTGGGGATAGGCTGGAAGTTTGGAAACCATGCCTGCAGTCACATGGCCCCCCACTCCAGCTTCTCCATCGGCTACGTGAGCTTCTGGCATGCTGGCCTAGTTTCCAGCATGGAAGTGTGAAGAATGTGTGGTTTATGGCATGCAATTGAGGCCATGGGGCCTACCATTTGGCTTGTAACAGGAAATAAGGCACAGCCTGTTACCAAAAGACAGAGCAGGAGAATGCAGGAGACATTTAGATATCAATATTTCTATATACCCCCTGATTAAAAATAGTAGTTGAACCA
>NW_015164700.1:264098-268407 GCF_001447785.1 Gekko japonicus
TGATTTGACGAGATCGGGCTAGCCTGGTCAGGGTGTTTTCCTTCTTACAGACCAAGATACAGATGAAGCTACTGTCTATATATTTTGATTTTTACTGCCTGTAATGTTCTATTTGGTCAAATACCTTTTAGAAGCCTCTGTATTCTATGGTACTGTGCTGTGGTTTTTCTAGAAATAAATGTTTCAACTTGGCTGTGAAATTCTTTGCTGTTCAGTAATTGAATAACTATGAGTATACACATACCCACAACTGCCTTTGATATAATTTTAATATGTTTCAAGGAATATCTGCTTAGAATGCACATGAAGTGTTGCTTCGTTGCTTTGTAGTTACAAGTACAGATTAAGGAGACCAAACAAATTGCTGTTATCTTTCAAACTGGCGTTTATTTCTTTGCATATTTATGTCCTGCTTCTCCAGTCATTCAGGGTGTCTAACAGCCAGTTCAAATAAAATACAAAAATTTAAAATCCACAAAACAAAACTGAGTTCTGAGCATGTTAAGGTTCCTCCAAGCTACAGTACAGTTCTAAGGACATGTTTCTGGGTGTAGACCCCACTGGATATACCTGAGTAGGCTTCTGAGTAGACTTGTTTAGGATTTCTCTTTTAATGGGCCCTATGTTTGAATGCTAACATTGCAATCCTATGCCGTATTATCCATTCTAAGCACACCAAGTTCAGTAGGCTTGAATTGGAGCACCTCTGCATAGTATTGGATTATTGGTCTCCTGTCGAGTAGAATCTCTGGGAAAGAATCTGGTTGTGAATGTTACTCTGCATGCAAGAGGATCTGGGAGGGAAAGGGTTAAGAGAATTCTCTCACTGGGGTACACTTGACAGTTGGCTGCACCCTCTCATTGGTTAGAAGTTGAGCCTCTTTACCTGTTGATTGTCTTGTTTCATCTTATATAGACCTTCTCTTCTTCTCTCTCTCACCTGGGCGTGGAGCTGTAGGAAGTTAACCTTTTTGAAGTTAATCTGTTCACAGGCCCCGGTCACACGGAGCATTTGCCCCGCTGAAGGCATGGGAGTCCCGCGGAGTATCCGGGCACGATCACATGGGAACACCTGGGAGGCAAAGCACTCCCGTGGCGAACCCGTGGCAAGCCGCCGAAGCCGCACAGTAAAAAACTAGCACACCACATGTACTAGCAAACGCTTTGCCACCGCCGCCTATGGAAGCCTCCCGGTGTGATCGCGCCAACACGCAGCTTCCTCCCCCATCGTCCTCTTTGCTGCGGGGAAGCTGCCATCACGTCTGATCGCATAATAGCGCATCAGAATGCGACGGTGCAAATAGCCGCACTTCCCCCCTACGTTTTCTGGCACGTCTGGCCGGGGCCGTAGTATAATGGTCAGAGCTTCAGAGTAGGGTTTGTGAGACCCAGGTTTAGCTGTGGAAGCTCACTGGGTGATTTTGGACCAGTCACATACTTTCAGCCTAACATACTTCATAGGGTTGTTGTGTGGATAAAAAAGGACGAAAGAATAATGTAAACTGCTTTAGTCCCTACTGTGGAGAAATACCATAGTCTTCCTCAGTAGAAGCTGCAGAGGGAAGGGAGACAGTAAGCTGAAGACAGAGGGGCAGATAAAGGTAGGTTGGCTGTTTGGGTGGGAAGGAGATAGGGATACCAACTCCAGGTTTGAAAATTCCTCGATATTTGAGGGGTGGAGGCTGGGGATGGTGGGGACTGAGGTGGGGAGACACTTCAGACAGATATAATGCCATAAACTCCACCCTCCAAAGCAGTCATTTCCTCCAGGGGAACTAATGTTGCCAACCTCCAGGTGAAGTCTGGAGATATGCTGTAATTACAATCCATATGACAGAGATCAGTTTCCCCAGAGCAAATGGCTGCTTTGAAGGGTGGAGTTTATGGTATTATACCCTGCTGAGATCACTTCCAAGCTCAAACCCCAAATCTCCAGGAATTTCCCAACATGGAGCTGGCAACTCTAAGAGGAACTGATCTCTGTATCTGGGTAATCCATTGTGATTCCTGGGAAGTGGCTGCTGTGGGGGTGGGAGGAAGTAGGTGGAAGGCCAGGACAGTGACAGGAGCTGAAAGAGTGATGGGGTGGGGGGCAGAAAGGAAGTGACAAGCATTGAGGGAAGAGAGAGAGAGTAAGAATAGGGGTGGCAGAAAGTGTGAGAGAAGTAGATGGAAAGGGGAAGAAGGAGAGGTGGGGGAAATGGGAGAGCCACTCCTACAAGTTTCTTGCCAGTCAAGGCATCAGAAATGTATAACTGGATGTAGAGTTTTGAACTAACCTGGAGTATCCCCTGAGGGTCAACTAGAAGGGAACAGCAATTGAGTATACTTTTATATCTAGTGACCCAGGTGTTGTCATTCTAAAGAAGGGTGAAGCATTGCCCTGAGAGATGGGAGGCTGGAGATTTCATCTGCTTGTGCCAAAAGTTAATTAAAGCTACATGCACTCAGGCCCTTGCGGAAGGAAAGCCAAGTTCAGCCTGCATCAAAACAGCTGGAGTACCCTTAGGCAACACTAGGAATTTTAAGAAAAAGATTTTGAACTATTGCCGGATTGGTAATTAATACCTTGTTCTAGCCCCAAACTTCTGCTCAAGATCCCTAAGTTGCCTTGCTCTGATACAGCTCTGATACAGATCAATCCAAAAGCCTCCTTTGGTATGACAAAATTTTAATGTGGCTGAAAACCTGTAGATTTTTTAATTTCCAGCTGGGCCTTCCAGGAAAGTGTTTCACACAGGTAAGTGTTTCACCAAAAGTCGTTCCAATATATTTGAAGTTCCTACATTGACTGGTATACTACCAATGAACCAGTGTTCCCTCTAAGCTGAGTTAGTGTGAGCTAGCTCAGTTTTTTAGGCTCCGGCTCACATATTTTTGTCTTAGCTCAGGAAGGATGGCTCCAGAGCAAACTAATTTATGCAGTAGCCAAACCACACACACAAGTAGAGTTTTTGCTCACAAGACTCCACAGCTTACAGGGAGCATTGCAATGGACCATCAGAATTTGCAAGGATTTTTCCAACCACCACCATATTTATATTAGAAGAGATCAGGGCCCTACAGGACCTTATGCAGTTCCACAGTGCCTGCAAAATGGAACTCTTCCACCAGGCTTTTAATTAAGGAGCTGCCCCCAAAAGCTGAAGGATAGAGGACCCTGCCCCCTAGAGTCTCTGACAACAGCCTATGCCAGCCGCCTAAAGGAAAGATCCATGAGCCGACTGTGAGAATAGATCATCGAATAATGGCTGTCATCATTAAATAATAATAATAATGCTTACCAGGGCTGCGATCATACGCACATAGGTGCAAATGCTGGGCGGATTTTAAGGGCGCGATCAGACAACAACATCCACCATAGAAGCGGAGTTAAAAGACACTGGGGGAAACCCGGTAGTAAATGGGTTGCAACGATCCATGGATGGACTTTCCCATGTCTGATCACTCCAGCGTGCTCTCATGGCGTTGGGATGGTCTGATCAGGCCATCTCAACTCCATGCCATTGTCCCCCCCCCTTTGCAGTATGTGCATCATGTGTTTACAAGGTCTGATTCAGTCATTATAGGGTTAACTTGTATTCCTAGTTTGCTATTGTTTAGACTGACCTGGAAGGGATACCTGGCACCAAGCCAATGGGGGATTTGCCCGGGAAAAGTAGCTTCTACTTTGATGCAGATTGGTCATTTGTTTCAGGTGACTTCCTTTCTAGGGTCAAGAAGAAGGAGACAAATCTCCATTACGTGTGTGCTTGTCTTGTCTTGTCTGTAGGAAGCTTAGAAATGTAGCTCTTAGTATCATGTTAATTTGTAGCAATCCCGTGAACCCTTTACCCTTAGTAATAAAGGTTTTTTAAAGGCAAAGAACTCTCTTCTTTCCAATAGAGCAAGATCCAGTATAATTTATACTTAAAGATTCTTTGTTACAGAAATTTCTAAGTTTGGACAGCAGCCTCCTAAGACTTACACAAGCAAGGGATAATAAAATTAGACAAGCAGTATACAAAAGGGTGGAAATTTTCTGTGAACCAGGTGAGGGTGGAATGAATTCAGGCCCTGGCAGCCTGTCAGTGACATTGTTGGTATGCACATTAAAAAGTAGAGATGCTAGGAAACAACTCCATTTAATGCCTCTATTTATTGGAATGCCATCTGTCAGACAGCCAGTGATTAAGAACATAAGAACATAAGAGATGCCAATGTTGGATCAGGCCAAAGGCCCATCCAGTCCAACATTCTGTGTCACACAGTGGCCAGAAATACCAGGGGCCATCAGGAGGTCTACCAGTGGGGCCAGGACATTAGAAGC
>NW_015164700.1:269261-312418 GCF_001447785.1 Gekko japonicus
GGTCCGGGAGCGGGACAGTTCGGGGCCGGATCAAACCGGCGCGATCACACCACCACATCTGGGAAGCGTCTTGCTTCCGTGGCCGAACTGTCCCTTTCCCGGGATAAGCCGCGCCAAACTAAACCACCTATCTAGGTGGTTTAAAGGGAAGCGGCGCGGCAACCGGGGCGTTTGATCGCCGCCGCTTCCCTGCGCCGGCTCAACCCCGGCCCGGATCCGAACTGCGCATGCCCGGACATGCGCAGTTCGGCCGGCCCCCAGGTAGGGCGTGTTTTCTCCCAGGCGTTTGATCGCGCCGGGGAGAAAAGGCGGCGCGGCCGGGGGATCCGTGAGATCCCGTCGCACCGTGTCAACATTGGCGCGGCTTTTAAAAGCCGCGCCTTCAAGCGCCTTTTCCCCTGCGTGTGGCAGGGGCCAAAGAGTACTGCCCAGAGTGTGGCGTTAAATGCAGCTACCAATTAGCTCCCGTTAGAACTCTGGGCTGGCCGAGCATCTTCCCTGTAGCCTGGCCTCTCATCGCCTGGTTGCTAAGTTTTGCAGCAGTCACTCCCTTAAATGAGTCACATGTGCGGGTGAGTCAGGAGGACTTTCAGCTTGCAGTGCTTCCCCTAGGTGTGAAGACTGCTGTTACAGGCAACTGCCAGCTATTTTCCTCTACTACTTCAGAGGGGCCAGCTGCGGTTTCTGCAAGCTCTGGCAGCTCTTCCTCATCCACACCCATGACACCAATAAGTCTCCAGGACCTGACAGCATACACACAAGAGTGGCAAATGAAGTTCAGTGTTGGTAAAGTGTAAGGTGATGCACATTGAAAGAAAGAAAATCCCACCTTCAAGTATAGGCTAATGGGGTTTGAACTTGCTGGGACTTGCTGAGGGGAAAAGACCTTGGGGTCATAGTGGATAGCTCAATGAAAATGTCAACGTACAGCTAGTGTGCTGCAGCACTGAAAAAAGGCAAACTCTATGTTAAGGATTATTAGGGAAGAGATTGAACATAAAACAGCCGATATTTATAATGCTCCTGTATAATGCCCTATGGTGTGGCCTCATTTATAATGCTGTGTACAGTTCTAGTTATTGTATCTCAAAAAGGACATTGCAAAGCTGGAAAAAGCACAGAAGAGGGCAACCAAGATGATGAGGGGGTTGGAGCACCTTCCCCTATGAGGAAAGGCTGGAGAGTCTGGAACTTTTCAGTTTAGAAAAGAGATGACTAAGGAAGGATGTGACAGAGATTTATAAAATTATGGGTGAGGTGAAGAGACTGGACAAAGAGAATTTTGTCTCCCTCTCCCCAAAATACTAGAACTCAAGGGCATCCAAGAAGTTGATGGGCAGTAGATTCAGGAGGGACAAAAGGAAATACTTCTTTACACAGAGAGCGATTAAAATGTGGAATTTGCTGCCAGAGGATGTAGTGATGGCCACAGAAATAGACAGCTGTAAAAGGGTATTAGATAGAGTCATGGAGGATAGGTCTATCAGTGACCACTAACCATGATGAATGAGGGGAACCTCCATGTTCAGAGGCCCTAAACTTCTAAACCACAGTGCCAAGAGGCTACATCAGGGGAAGGTCTCAGCCTTTGTGCCCTGTTCCTGTTGTTAGCCCTCTGAAGAAACTGGCTGGCCACTGTGTGAGATAGATGTACTAGATGTACTAGATGGACCATAGATGTACTAGATGGACCACTGCTCTGATCCAGTGTAATCGTAAGTTCTTATATCTGGCAACTTGAGTCAGAGCCTATTTCTATCAGCTGAATCAAAAGCAGCAGGTAGGACCTTATGTTCCTCTAAAACATGTTACTTGTTTTCAGAGTGTGGAACATTTTAACATTTATACTGATACTTGTTTGGGTAGGATAAAGCTTGTTTGATGGCCGGCAACCTATCTTGCTGATTGTTTTTATTTGTCATCTTCTGTAGTTCATGTTTTAATTAGACTGAATCTGTAATGGCCTTTGGTCATGTGTAATAAAAAAAAACCTGCCTACCCCTGTAGCCACATGACAACCGGAATGCTGGCTTCTCCTTGGAGGAAACTCTCAATAAACCTCAGCAGAGTCATTGGAAGAGATTGCCTGGATTAACTAGAAATGTTGTGCTTGGAGTTTAGGCGTACCATTGGGACAATGAGGGTTTTGGTTGTTAACAATAAAACATAAATGCTTACAAGTAAGTTTACTTACCTCCTAGAAATTCTCATATATATTAAATAATTCGAAATAATGCAATGATTAATCATGTTTACAGATGTCAGTGTCAAGAACAAACACATCTGTGGCTAAGAATAGAATGTGCACATGGTAATTGGTCAGTTAAGGAGGCGTGCAGAGGCAAAAAAAAGCCAGAACTGGAAGGCCGATTCAAAATCAGCCAAGAAAATATGAAAATTGCATCCCTTAAATTTATTTCAGTGCTTTAAAAATTACTTTTCTCTCCTAGTGGCTTGCTATTCTTTCCCCCAAGTTTCCTGATACATTAAGCAACCTTGACTATGGATACATTTTATTTAATCTGTTTTTGCCAATCAGCTCTTCCTAAACTGTAATTAATTTTCTTTTTGTTCTAGCATTTGTTGCTAGTCTGAATATCCTTGTATCTGATGAGCCCTCCTTATTCCCTTCAGACTTTTGTCTGCCTCACTAAGAGATGCCTTTAATCTCCTATTTTCCAAAGGCAGCAGATGCTTCTTCTAACCTTTTTTTGAATAATTAAGTTCCTGCATGGTTAGGTTTGCCCTGCAACTCTTCTATTTGCATTGTGTCATTTCTATAATAAGGTGACTGGAGCTGTGAATAATATTCTCAAATGTGATCCTGCCAATCTCATGTACAGTTAGCATAATTTTCAGGGACATGGATCAATTATTTCTATGAGCTGCCCAAGATACAGAGAGAGAGAGAGAGAGAGAGAGAGAGAGAGAGAGAGAGAGAGAGAGAGAGAGATTTCAGAAAATCTGCGGAAACTCTTAGGGAAATGATTAGGATGGAATCAAACAATCCAGTAAGAGAAGTGTCAAGGACAGAAATAGCTAGATTTATACATTACATTCTGCCAGGGAAGATTTAAATACTAATCAAAGAATCATGTCACAGATTGATTAGAGTGTTGTTGCCATGTTGGAGGCTGTGGGTCACTGAGCTGGTTGAAAGCAAAATCTAAAAATGAAGGCCATGTAATAACTTCTGTTAGGAGTCGGACCAACCCCAGTAACACAAAACAGCTTTCGTATTTTCCAACACACTTCACCTGGGTGGATTTTTTAAAAAGAGGAGGGGGGCACAGACCTTGAAGGTTCTGATCTTAAGGACTCTTGACTGCATCCTGTGCATCGGGCAAGCCAGATTTGGTTAGGTAATCTGGTGCTAGATGGAGCCGGTATCAGATTGTACCTTTGACCTTCAAGGAGGAAGAGTGAGAACGGGAGCACACACAACTGAATATACAGCAATTAGTCTTTGGTCAGATGTCTTTCCAATATCACACCAAAGTTGGAGACTGGAGGAAGAGCACTGTAATTGCACCCTGCTATACGTTAGCTGTCGAAATCTAAGCGAGCTAAACAGCCACCGGATCAGCTAACAGCCAGCTTGCTGGCTGAAAGCAGGGAGCCAATTTTTTTACCAAGCAGTTGGCCGTTAGCAAGCAGCTCAGCCCCAAGCAGCCCAGGCCTACTTTTTGTGTATTTAAACAGCACAGTGCAATGCAGTCGGCAGTATTTCACTCATGCACGTCGCTACACAGCCCAATGGGAGTGTCTCCCCTTCCTCACAGGCCTGTTATCACTGCCTGCTGTTCAGCATGCAGTCCTATAAACAGGGAGCAAATCAATCAGCCACTGATTTTTTTTAAGCGTACCACTTGGGCCCCTGCCACATGGGGGTGGGGGGGAACACGGGCAAAGTGCGGCTTTTTAAAGCCGCACCAAAAGAGACACGCGGCAGCAAGATCACATAGAGCCCCTGAGCCACCACACACTTCCTCCCCGGCACGATCAGATGCCGGGGGGAAGCCACTGACAGGGAAGCGAGGCAGCCGAACTGCGCATGTGTGAGCATGCGCAGTTCGGCCGGGAGCCGGGATTGCTACGAACGAAGAGCGCGCCGGCGATCCCACGGCCGCGCTTGATGTGGCATCCCAGGTAAGTCCTCCTCTGGGGATGGTTCTTTTTTACAGTGCGTTATTGTCCTGAAGGGATGGATCGGGGACAGGTGCGAGCCAATTCCCAGATGTTGCGGTGTGCTCGTGCCCGTTTGGTGTGCCCCCGATCCGTCCCTCTCCTGGGCCAAAATCTCCCGTGTGATCGGAGCCTTGGTTTCCTTTCAGTCTCTGCTATCATTCATTAAGGTCCTTTTGCATATCTGCATGTTGACCCAGATGTAGGGAAGTCATAGTCCCTATGGTTTCCAACCTCCAGGTATGGCCTGGAGAGCTTCTGGAAGCACAACTCTGATCTCCAGACTACAGCGAAGAGTTCCTTTGGAGAAGGTGGCTGGTTTGGAGGGTGGACTCCATAGCACTGTATCCCACTGAGGTGCCTCCCCTCCTCATATCCCGGCCCTCCCTGGGATCTGCTGCCAGATCTCCCAGAATTTCACAACCTGTAGTTGATACCTTCGTAGTTCCCCTTCTGTCATGACCCTGGGAGAAAAGAGCAAGAGTCTAGTAGCCCCTTATAAAAGGTAAAGGTTCCCTTGTTCGAAAGCCAGTCGAGTCCGACTCCAGGGTTGCGGGGCTCATCTCCGTTTCCAAGCCGAAGAGCCAGCGCTGTCCAAAGACGTTTCCGTGGTCATGTGGCTGGCATGACTAAACGCCAAGGCGCACGGAATGCTGTTACCTTCCCACCAAAGTGGTACCTATTTATCTACTTGCAATTTCTTGCTTTCGAACTGCTAGGTTGGCAGGAGCTGGAACTAGAGACGGGAGCTCACTCCGTGATGCGGCACACTCGGGTCTCGAACTGCTGAACTACTGACCTTCCACTGCCTGCAGTTCAGTGTCTTAACCACTTGAGCCACTGCAGCTCCTCGACACCTTATAGACTAACAAAATTTGTGGCAGGATATGAGCTTTCGTGAGTCACTGCTCACTTCTTCAGATACAGATGGGTTTATAGAAATCCATCAACCTCGTGAAGAAACTTGGTTTTTTTATTCATGAGAGCTGCCACAAATTTTATTAGTCTTTAAGGTCCTTTTGGACTCTTGTTCTTTTCTACTGCTACAAACAGATTAGCATGGCAGGTGCCCATCTTGACCTCGGTAGAGAATCCCAGGCCCCTGCCACACGGCAGAAAAAAAACACGGCCGAAGTGCGGCTTTTTAGAGCCGCACCAAAAGAGACATGCTGTGGCGGGATCACACAGATCCCCTGAGCTGCCGCGCAGTTACTCCCCAGCACGATCAGATGCCGGGGAAGAAACCACCTACGGGAGACCAAGGCATGCGTGTGCATGCGCAGTTCGGCCAGGAGCCTCAAATGCTCCTGACGAAGGACGCGCCGGCGATCCCACGCCCGCGCTTGCTGCGGTGTTTCAGGTAAGTCCTTCTCTTTACTTGGGTTTTTTTTTTTTTTTTGCTCCACAGCACTGGGCTGTAGGGACGGATCGGGGACGGGTGCGCACCGATTCCCAGATATTGCGGTGAGATCGCACCCATTTGCTGCACCCCCGATCCATCCCTCTTCCGGCCCAAAACCTCCCATGGGACCGGGGCCAAAGTTACCTCCTGTGCTGACACAAAAGTGGCTTGCAAGGCAGAATAAATTCAGCTACTGTGCAACTGCAAAGCTCTTTGGCAGCTATCTGAGGCTGACTACAGCAAGGTAAAGAGAACTGAGGCTTGTGTAGTGAATGATTTTGCTTTATTCGTTTAGCAGATTTATATGTCACCTCTCCAGAAACGTGCTGGAAGTGGCTAGACTTGCTTGAGGCAGTTGTCAAACATGGGATGAATTGCTAAATTGCAACTGATAATGAAGTTCAGACAATGCATCTTCCTGGACTGAATCAAGACATAGGTTGCCTGTCTCCTTACCAATGCTGTTTTCTCCACATCTCCTATCCTTCTGCATGTCACACCAAATCCAATCACACCTGCTATTGTCATTCACCTGCTTTTGTCATTTGCCTGCTAATGTCATTCAGCATCTGAAATCACTCTACTCTCCAAAATATATGACAGATGGATTCACATTCTTGCTGTATCCAAAGAAGTGAGCAGTGATTCACAAAAGCTCATACCCTGCCACAAATTTTGTTAATCTCTAAGGTGCTAGTGGACTCTTGCTCTTTTCTGCTACTACAGACAGACTAACACAGCTACCCATCTTGATCTATTTCCAATTGGATGTTTGTTTGCCAATATTTGTGGCATCCCTGTTCTAAGCTGCCTGGCTTTCTACACAGATTGCAGACAAAAGGCCTGAAGTTCAGGACCTGAAACATCTTTTTCTTCATTCCCTCCCAACTTTTAACATCCAACAGAATGATCTTGCCAGATCTCAGAAGCTAAACTGGGTCAGGACTTGAATGGGAGACCACAATGAAGGCTCTGCAGAGGAAGACAATGGCAAACCACCTCTTCTTTTCACTTGCCTTGAAAGCCCCTTGCTGGGGTCTCCGTAAATCAGTCATGACTTGACAGCACTTACATAGATAATAAAAGGAGTTCCACGCTTACCTAGCCATGGTGGTTACAAATAATTGCTGAAGAAAAAATAAGGAAGGAGTATTTTTTTTACTAGACTAATTCCTATGGCTAAGAAAGGGAAAGTATATTGCGGCCCCAGTCACACGGGCCGGATATCGCGGGGGGGAGGCGTAACTGTTTGCCCCGGAGTGAACTACTGCATGGCTGCCGGATCGACGTCCCATGGTTCAGAGGGAGGAGCCGATCATATGTCAATCCTGCGGCGTGGCAAAGAAGTGGCGCGGCGGGGGTTGTGTTTTGTTTTTTTTAACCAAAGGGTGTGCATGCGCCGTTGGGTGCTTGTGTGCATCCCGTGGAGACTTGGGAAAAAAACCTTTTCGCGACTGGACATGGGCGGGTGCCGGATATCACGAGCTACCACCGGAAACGTGATCAGACGCCCGCCCTTGCCCCGCGGTTTCCGGAAACTAGTACCTCGGAGGTACTAGTTTTTTACGGCGCATCTTCGCCGGGGAGCCTCGGGTTAGCCACGGCAGCTCTACGCTTCCCAGATGTTGCGGTTTGATCGCGCCCGGAAAATCCGCCTATCTTCCGTCTATGTAGCGTGGCTAATGCTCCGTGTGACCGCAGCCTGCTTTCCCATACTTCATCTGCTATATATTAGAGTTACCAGATGTTCTCTTTTTAGAGGACATATCCTCTTTTTTAATGTCCATCCTCTTTTGGGATCCTTTTTAAAAAACGGATGAAAATGTCTTTATTTGGGTTGCAGGGTTAGTAATATTCCTAGTTAGTAGCAATTATCACAGTTTAAATAGTAGGGGTATTTAAAATGAGATTTGTCATAATGATCACTTGTTTGAAGTAGTCAGTCAGGAAATGTGTCCTCTTTTTTTTGCTTTTCAAAATATGGTAACCCTACAATATATACATTCTAATGCATATTTTGGTGTTATATATAAATATATATTTGCACACTGTATTTTTACAGTGCCCAATCTGAGGACAGTTGAAGCCTTTAACAGGGAGTTTTCCAACACTTAAGTCTGCTCTGCACCCAGTTTGGCTTGTCTCAGTTTCAGATTTATGTACCTGAAAATTTCATCCAATTAAAGGATAATTCTGGTGTTTGAAAAAAGAACAGACATCCCATCGCCCTTGCTCAAGTTCCCTTTGCGCTGCTAGAATTAGATCCTGGCAATTCCACATCCTCAAATGTGATGCTTTTGATAAAATGTCAGATTTTCTTGCTTGTTAATGTCTGTAGCATGTGTAATAACATGTGCATTGAGCAAAACAGGAAAAGGCAATTTGTTTCACTCAGTGGCATAAAAGTTCCATTTCAGTCAACAAGAAAAGTGCTAGAAAACACGAGCAAGTGCCAAATCTCTAAACATTATGCACTTGATGCTTTTTGATCTCAGCTGCATAGGCTGCACACCAGTCTAATTCAATGACTCTGACACTGCAAGCTCCGGAAAAAAAAAAATCAATATGATTTCATTACATGGGAAGAGGAAAATAAACATATATCAGGCTCGAGTCTAATCTAGGTTTTATCCACATAAATCTAAACTAACAGCCATAAACTGAAGTCACAGCACACATACATGACTAGAATGCACACTCCCTTTCTACAGTATAATTTACTTTTATAAGTATAGTTTCAACAAAGACTACATGTGAAATTATCTTATGCAGAGTCAGGGCATTGGTCCATCTTTCCCAGTGCTGTCTGCTCTGCCTGGCAGCAGCTGTCCAAAGCCACAGGCGGTGAGCAGTCCTTGGAGAGCTGCTGCCAGTCAGACTAGACAATACTGACCTTGATAGACCAAGGGTCTGAAGGTAGCTTCCTATGTGTGTTCCCAGGCCAGCTGAGTTCCTTTACTTGAAGGCTAATTATCACTAAACACTCTTTCATAATCTGTCGGCCATTTACCTAACAACAAAACCAATGCTAAATAAAAGGAAAAGATAGCATGGTCGTTACCTTTTGGGTGTGAACATACCCTCGAAAGTGTTGACAATTCAGTCCGGGACTCTGCTCCAGACCCCACAAATCCTATCTACCTTTCCCACTTGGTCCAGCCCTGGATACCTTTCCTTACCTATTAAGGCTCCCCTGTGCCATTTCCCATTGAACACTTTCACCTGGCTTTGTTGAATGCATCGTAAACAAGCATGGTTTGGGTCCTGAGAAATGTATGGCTTTCCTTCCCTGCAGATTTATTTATTACACTAGGAATAAGGCCCATTGTGGAAATAAATACAACAAACTCTAGAAAGAGGCTCTGGGCAGGTGCCCTGGGCACTCAGTGTGACTTTGCTGTGGCGACCTCAGCAGGGTATAATGACACAGAGTCCACCGTTTATTACAGGGAAACTGATCTCTGCCATCTGGAGAGCAGTTGTAATTCTGAGTGATCTCCAGCCCTCACCTGGAGATTGGCAATAATGGTTCCCCAGGAGGAAATGGCTGGTTTGGAGGGTGAAGTCTATGGCATTGTACCTATTTGAGGTCGCACCCCTCCTCAAACCCCACCCTCTCCAGGCTTCACCCCTCAAATCTCCAGGAATTTCCAAACCTGGAGGTGGCAACCCTATCTCCTTCCCAGCCAACCATCAACATACCATTATCTGCCCCTGTGACTTCAGGTTTCCATCTCTTCCTCACTCCCTGCAGCCTTTACCTAGAAAAAAAGTACAGTCTTTCTTTTCAGCGAGGACCAAAGCATCTCACATCATTCTCCTCTCCACCTTTCGATCTGCACAACAGTCCTGTGAGGTAGGTTAGGCTGAAAGTCTGTGAGTGGTCTGAAATCACCCACTCAGCTTCCACAGGAAGAACCTGGGTCTGGAAGACCCTGCTCTGAAGTGCTAACTGCTACATCATGCTGGCTGTCACAGGGTAGCCACCTCAGACGGGTATAATGTCACAGAGTCCACCATTTTCTCCATGGGAACTGATCTCTGCCATCTGGAGAGCAGTTGTAAGTCTGATTGATTGCCAGCTGTCACCTGGAGATTGACAGCAGTAGTTCCCCAGGAGGAGATGGTTGGTTTAGAGGATGGAGTCTATGGCATTGTACCTGTCTGAGGTCCCACCACTCTTCAAACCCCACCCTCTCCAGGCTCTACCCCTAAAATCTCCAGGAATTTCCCAACCTGGAGTTGGCAACCCTATCTCCTTCCCAGCCAACCATCAACCTACTGTTATATGACCTTATGACTTCCATCTCCCCCCTCACCTGCAGCCTCTGCTTAGGAAAAGTACAGTCTTTCTCCACAGTGGAGACCCAAGCAGGTGGGAAGCAACCTCAGCAGGGTATAATGCCACAGAGTCCACCCTGAAAAGCAGCCATTTTCTCCAGGGGAATTGATCTCTGCCATCTGGAGAGCAGTTGTAATTCTGAGTGATCTCCAATCCTCACCTGGAGATTGGCAGCAATGGTTCCCCAGGATAAAATAACTACTTTGGAGGGTAGACTCTGTGGCATTCTACTCAGCTGAGGCCTCTCCCCTCCCCAAACTCTGGCTTCTGTAGACTCCACCATAACATTTCCAGGAATTTCCCAACCTGTAGCTGGAAACCTTAGAGAACTGGCCCTAATGAGTTCTCCACAAAGGCCAAATGAGGCCTGGAATGGACCTCCTATCTTTGCCTTTTTACTGACAGAACCAAGCTTGGTTGCCTAGCAACAGCCACTGAGGGAAAAGTTAGCTCCACAGGAGCCAAGCAGAGAAGCGTCTTCATCAGGAGAGACAGCCATTTCGGCAGTTTATTCTGTCAGGGAAGTGGCCAGGCTGGCAGTGGGCGGGGGAGAGGAGTGGACCCAGCACCCAGCCAATGGCACACGAGTACTCTTGAGTGGTGGTTGATGGGCCAATGGTTGATGGAGCATACAGCACAGCCAATGGGAGAGCCAGAAAATGCCAATACATTGGGCTTTTATATATATATAGGATTCTTACATTCTTTTCCCTACTTTTTGATAAGGAACTCATGGTAGCATACACAGTTCCCACCCCAACCTACTTTTTAACTTTTTATTTAAAACAATTTTACTAACAATTTTTTCAGAGACTAATTTTGAATATTTCAGTAGTAAAAATCTAAGAGAATTTTTTTAAGGAAAGTTAGAAAGACAGAGGAGAAAGGCAGGGGGATAGAAAACAAATGATTGACCTCCAGACACCCAGTGAATTCCACCCAGGATAACTAGAGGTTTAACCAAGATCTCTCTCTGGTCCAAGTTTACCAAGGATGTAATAAATCAACCAAACAAATGACAGTTTGCTACCCTCTAAAAGTGTCCCAGATCTGTCACTTTAGACAGCTTTCTCCATACTTCATGATGTTTGGTGGTGTGAGAGCATCATAAACCCTCCCTCTGATTTACATGAAGTGTCATTTGCCCGCATTGGGAAAGCTGACTTTCAATTACCAAGCAGCTCATACTCCTGGGCTTTTTATGTCAGAGGTCATGTTGTCTGCTAGATTTTTCCTGACACCTCCAGGCATAGAAGCAACCCCATCGTCCGCAGAGAGAGTGGAAAGGAACTGCCAGCTTTCTCTGAGCTCTGATTTCATCTTGCTGTTTTCCATGAAAGAGCACCATCTTTAGTAGGAGGAGAAAATGTCTTCCTCCCATGTTTTTCAGACAGTGTCATTATTTCACAGCAGTCTCTTTTTAGCCAAACTATTTCGTATAATAACAATTAGGGATGAGAATTAAAGTTTGTGATGAATTTTAGCCAGTTCATGGTTCGTGAACTGAACTTCATGGCAGGTCAGCCAGCATGAACTTTCCACAAACTTTCGAGAAGTTCATAGAGGTTCTTGCCAGTTCTTGAATGGATACATTTCCAGACATACTATCTCCACTCAAACAAAATGGTTACCAAACTTCAAGGCAAGGGAGGCAGGATTCTCCAGCCTTGGAAACACTATTGTCAGTTTCAAACTAATCACCATTGGATGTGCCCCCACCCCTTTTCTGGGGTTGCTTTCTGTTCAATTCCCAATTTTTTAAACAGAGGTTGCAAAATCCCACCTCACTTGCTTGGATTTGTGATTCTATGCTTTGAGAGCAGTCCTTTTAAGCTTGCAATACCAGGGCACTGGGTTCTGCTGGGCACTCTATACATTCTACTGGTTCTGCTGGGCTTGCAAAAATGCCCCCCACCTTCAGTTACTACTGAAGAAGAAGAGATTGGATTTATACCCTGCTCTTCACTACCCAAAGGAGTCTCAGAGCGGCTTACAAACTCCTTTCCCTTCCCCTCCTCGCAACAGACACCCTTTTAGGTAGGTGGGGCTGAGAGAGCTCTGACAGAAACTGCTCTTTTTGAAGAACAGCTGTACCAGAATGACTTGCCCAAGGTCATCCAGCAAATGCAAGTGGAGGAGTGGGGAATCAAACCCGGTTCTCCCAGATTAGAGTCCGCACACTTAACCACTACACCAAACTGGCTCTCTGCAAAGATTCTCTGGCTAGACCTTAGTCCTGTTGGGTTTACACTGTCACAGTGGCACTGGTTCTGCTGGGCACATTGCACTGGTTCTGCTGGGCTTGCAAAAATGTCCCCCACCTTCAGTTTCTACTGCAGAGATTCTCTGGGACTTTGATTCTGTTCTGCCGGGCTTCTATTGCCCTTGCTCTTTTTTGCTGTATTTTCCCCTCCATTGGAAACAATGTGTTATGGGTCACTCAGGAAAGAAGGACTCCTCAGGAGAAGAGGAGTCCTGTGTAGCCAACTCTGAAGCAACAGAAGTGGCGAGCAAGAAGATGAACTACAAGCTTGTCAAAGTTCACAGCCAACAACTAATGCAGAGCCACCAGCACCTTCCAGCCCCATTCCAACAGATGAAACCCAGGTGGTTATTACCAACCCTCCAGTTTCACCCACACCCTCTGAGCACTGGAGACGAAGGCTTAAAATTAAGCTCCAGGAGAGAAGACGTAGTGCAGATCTCTTAGCCCAATGCCAGCTTCTTGCTGATCATGAGTAGCTGCAGGGTTACTCCCAAGCAGTTGATTCCAAGTAAGACCTTGCAGCAGATGCCTATAAAAGCCAGTCAAGGGATACTGCTCCATATGGAAGCAACAAGTCACCACCTGGTGGACTCTGTGATCACAGCTCCTGATCCTGACTCTGCTCCACTCCAGTGACCTTTGGACCACCTTTAGACTTGGATATCAGACCTCCTTGCTCTTGTATACGATCTTGGAGTGCTAGACCTTGCTTTCTGGACCACACTCTGAACTGGTCTCTGCTCTGTGGTAACTGACCTTCTGGACTGAATCGTGACTCTGACTTTGGACTCTAACTTGGCTTGCACCTAGACTCTGACATGATGGAGGATGGAAGCACCTTCCTTGGGGGCTGTAACTCAAACCCCATAAATCCAATCCTCACCAAACTTGGAGGTCCGGTAGAGGGGAGTCAGCTGAAGGTCCGCTTTGAGTTTGGTGTCTCTAGCACACCAGGAGGATTCTACCAGATCACAAACCAAATCAGTTAGTTTAGCCCCTAAAAGTTCATCACAGTTCATGATTCATGAACCGGGCATGCCATGAACCCTGAACCAAACTCCATTTTCCTGGTTCATGCTCATACCTAATAAAAAACTGATGTGTGTTACCAGGGATTGAGCCTGTGATCTTCTGCATGCCAAGCAGACGCTCTACCACTGAGTCACAGCCCCTTTCACTGAGCTATTAGGAGAAAGTACAGGCTCTGATCAATGCCAGGAGGGCTGCCCTCAGCAGTGGAACAGCCTAAAGACCCCAGCAACCAGCACATGGGTGCATGTCTGAAGAAATGGTCCTGACTCCTAGGACATAAAGGGCTTAAAGCGTCAGTCATAGAACCTGCACCTTCCCCCCCCACACACACACACACACACATATCAGGCTTTCCATGTATTTACCGTGATTCGGCGGGGGACACAGATGTCTTCGCAGGATCATTCCTGTGGGGACAACAGACGTGCCATCGAGTTTTCAGCCCCATTGCCAGAGTGTCACCCAGTGTCATTTCCTGGCGATCGCATGGTGTGTTACAGGGAGAAATGTTCCAGCCAGGGAGCATGTGCTCCCTGCTGGATTGTGGTAAGTACTTGGCACAATATGTACACAGAGGCAAAGTTGTTGTCATAGAAAGCTTGGTTTGTATATGATATGCTCTGTGAATGCTAGGCAGAGGATAATGGCCTGCTGGTGACTCACAAGCTATAGCTCAGGAATGGAGACTCTGAATCTGGGAAAAGTTTCTTCAAGTGTGAAAGTTGAGGGAAGCTCCAGAAAGTATAGAGGACATGCGATTTCCAGGACCCCAAGATCAGCAAAGAAAACACTGATGCCACGGAGCAGCAATTTTCAACCTGCACAGAGTACAAAATAAGCATAAAGTTATCCCCAGTTTGCACATCCCATTGCTTTCAGGTGAAAGAAGCATGTTGTCCAAGATCCTCCCAATTCCATCACAGGCATAAGGTGCTGATAGCACCTTATTGATTTCATTTCTCCCTAATGGGGGCCCGAAGTGTAAATTTCTTTTCTCCTCCATTTTCTCCTCCCAACAACCCCGAGAGGTATGTTAGGCTGAGAGTTTGTGACTAGCCCAAGGTCACCCAGCAAGCTTCCATGGTAGAGTGGGGATTCAAAGCTAGGTCTCCCAGATCCTAGTCCAATAATACTACACCACACTGGCTCACACCTTAGCAAAAATGCCTCCTTTCTTTGTGGTCTCAAAGCCAGGCGATTAGGGGGAATGAGGCACAACAGTATATAGCAATTTGTTGCGAGAATGTGCCCAGAATTATCTGGTGAGGATCAATGCATAACAGCTAAACCCCTCCCCCTCATTTGATATGCTCATATGAACATAACAAACTTTCTTGTGAGGAGTCCCACTGGTGTGGGACTAAATTATGGCAGTAGCTGTGAGAATGCCCACTTATTCCATCAACTTGTGCGAAGCCAGTGGTCCCCTCCATTCAATGGACAAACCAGTCAAGCAAGCCAAATAGAACAGAGCTGAACTGAGATTTTGTGAGAATGTGGACTACTTTCCCAGCAGGCAACTTTCCAAACATTATACAACCAAATCAAAATTCAAGTGGCCTGTTAACAGACATAGTCAGTAGGGAAGAAGAAGAAGAAGAGAAGAGATTGGATTTATACCCCGCCCTTCACTAACCAAAGGTGTCTCAGAGCGGCTTACAATCTCCTTTCCCTTCCCCTCCCCTCCCCACAACAGACACCCCCTGTGAGGTGGGTGGGGCTGAGAGAGCTCTGACAGAAACTGCCCTTTTCCAAGAACAGCTCTTATCAGAACTACGGCTTGCCCAAGGTCATCCAGCCAGGCGCAAGTGGAGGAGTGGGGAATCAAACCCGGTTCTCCCAGATTAGAGTCCACGCACTTAACCACTACACCAAACTGGCTCCCAAATGTAAATTTGGGAGAAAAACATATAGAACATGAGAAGAAATCTTTGAAAAAAGGATAGGTCTGGGTTTGTCTCTTTAAAAAGATTCTAGAATGTGTAACAAGCAAACATACTTTAAGGCATCAAAGACTGCAGCTGAGCTCCTTAGTTAGCATGGCCTTAGGCTGGGGTTTACAAATCCCCCCTTCCCAGTTTTGTTTTCACTTCATATCTGATTCTCCCCCCCTCCCAGTTTTGTTTTCACTTCATATCTGATGTGAGATGTTGATTAAATAACTATGGCATACTCCCTGCTCCTCTTTTTGAAAAGAATTTGTCATCGGTGAGGCCCACCTACTTTACCATGGAGCACCTACACTCTGCCATCCTGGCTAGGGTCAGGCAGGCTTCCCAGGCCGACATCAGAATGGGAAGGAGAGACAGTTACAACACCCTGGCCGTCTTTCTTCCCTTGACTGTCTCACTTGCCCTTTTTTCCTGGGTCTCATGTGCTCAGCTGTTTTCCTCCTTGGCCTGGCCTGGAAGCCTTCCTTTTATGTGACCCTGGGCCCCACCAACCCCCCTTCCCTGAGCCCAGTCCCTGAGCCTTCCTCCCTCTGGAACTGATAAAGTGACGTGGTCAATGACCTGCTCCCTAGGCTGTCAGTCTTCCATCTCCGTCCCCTTCTTCCTGGGGCTCAGGATGGGAAGCCTCCCTTTTCTTTCTCTCAGCTGGGCTCAGCCCAGGAGCAGGCTCTTGCTCCCCCATGCCCACACCAGGGGAATTGGTTCCCACACTTCACTTCCTGTGGCTGCAGCTGTGGCTGCTGCCATGTTGATTGGGGGCCCTTCTTCTCTCCCCACTGCCGCTGCTGTTGTTTCCATGCCTAAAAATCAGCAAATGCCATGCTACAGACGATTATAAAATATCTCAAATAATTTTAATATATTTTTAATATATATTTTTACAATGTATTCACCATATATTGGCTGCGGTCATGCGGAGCATTAGCCACGCTACAGAGACGGAAGATAGGCGGATTTTCCGGGCACGATCACACCGCAACATCTGGGAAGCGTAGAGCTCCCGTGGCGAACCCGAGGCTTCCCGCCGAAGATGTGGAGTTAAAAACTAGTACCTCCGAGGTAGTAGTTTCCGGAAACTGCGGGGCAAGGGCTGGCGTCTGATCGCGTTTCCGGTGGTGGCATCCGGCGCCCACCCATGTCCCTTCGCAAACAGGGTTTTTTCCCCCCCAAGTCTCCGCAAGATGCGCACAAGCACCCAACGGTGCATGCGCTCAAAGAGGAAAGCGAAAGTGCTGTTTCAGCTTTTAAAAAATCGTCTCTTAATATATCACAAAAGATATTGCACAACCTCTTTATTAATATCAGTCCTCCTTAATTATACAAAAGTTTTAAGAGGGAGGACTCCATTAAGTCGATTTTGAATAAGTGCTCAGTCTTCCTCCAACAGAGGTCCAGATATCCTCCTGTTTCAGTGTCTTCCTCAGGGAGTTCAACAGACATTTCCAAGCACAAGGTTGCCAAATGCCAAATGATTTATCCAAATTTTTCAATGAACGCTGCAAAAAGTCTCCCTTAGTGAGCTCAAAGCTTCCTCCAAAGTGAAAAGGCACTATATTGGTATGCTGAGAAGTTTCTTGTCTCCACATTATAGTTACAAGAAACTAGTTTCGGGTTCTATACTGCCTAGATCTTGTTTCTATTTTGTTTGTAATAGATCTTACTGAAACTATGTGTATGTGTCTATACACACACACACGCACATACACACATGTGCACATGAATACCCCCCCACACACACACACATATATTTCTAGTTTTTACAATATTATCAAAAGCAATAAACTAGTAGCAATATTTCTATAGTGCTTTGGAATTTCCAAGCGTTCCACATATGTTATCTCAGTCGTATGCCAACAGAATTATTGCATTTATATAAAGACGTGCTATCAGATTTCTTCTTGTCTGTTCCTCTAAGCCAACTAACTCATCAGTATCCAAAAACGACGACTTGCCATGTGAGTGACACAACTCAGGGTGACATAAACACACCATAGGGATTTCTGGGAATAGCATCAGCACTGAGAAAACAGTCTGAACAGGGCACAAGCGGTATGTGAAGGGAATCGAAAAGGGGCACTGGGGACACAGCTGCAAGGCAAAGCAACTGAGAACTTGGAAGCTTGTACTGTTCTTTTGAGTGTTGAATGAAGAATGTCGACGACTTTCAAAAGATGCCAACTTGTGGCAGCAATGCTGATCACTCCTGACATCTGGCTGTGTTTTATACCTTGCTTCTATCAAGACTTTAAAAATCCAGCCATTAAATCCCAGGCCAGTCACCATGCCTGGAGTCCTAATCCTCATGCTATGGCTATGAAGTGAGAAGGCCTATAGACTAGTAACTAGAAATGTTCACTCAGTGGCTATAGATAGCTACACTGCTGAAGTGAATATTGATGGGAGGGGAGGGAGGGGAACCAGGCTGTCAGCTGTAGGGTGTCTTTCCTACCTGCAGTGATAGAGCCACAGCCTATTGGAGGGAGCAGAAGGGCAAGAGGCAAAGGACCGTTGGCTTTTAGGCCATGGCTCACAGCCTATGGGCCCTAAATGGAACAACCCACTATATCTAAGACCTGCCTACAACATGGTGTTGTTTCATTTTTATTTATGTGAATTGTATTGATTTGTTTACATTGTACCTAGGTAAATTTGTAAGCCACTTCAAAAGCAGGTTAATGAACTGCCTGAAAATTGCCTAAATTGTGCACACCTTCCTGCTCAGGAACACTAAACACCAGTTAATGCAAGTAGATAAATAGGTACCACTTCGGTGAGAAGGTAACAGTGTTCCGTGCGCCTTGGTGTTTAGCCAGTTTGGTGTAGTGGTTAAGTGTGCGGACTCTGGGAGAACCGGGTTTGATTCCCCACTCCTCCACTTGCACCTGCTGATGTGACCTTGGGTTAGTCACAAGCTCTGGCACAGCTGTCCTTGAAAAAGAGCAGTTTGTGTCAGAGTTCTCTCAGCCCCACCCACCTCACAGGGTGTCTGTTGTGGGGAGGGGAAGGGAAAGGAGTTTGTGTGTGTGTGTTCGTGTGCTTGCCTAGAAGTCATGGTTGACTTCTGGCAATCCTTACTGGGACCTTGAACGTTTTTCAGAAAGGTGGCTTGTTTGGCCTCCCTCTGTGTCCCACCTCTGGTATTCCTTGGAGGTCGCCCTTCCAAGTACTTGCCAGAGTTGGTTCTGCTTAGTTTCTGAGATCTGATGAGACTGAGCTTGCCTGGGCTATCCAGGTCAGGTTGATCAGCCTACTTGTTTTTGTGCTTTGCTACATTTAGTTTGTCTTAGTTATTTCTCCTGATGCTTGGGCAGAA
This sequence comes from Gekko japonicus, assembly GCF_001447785.1. Taxonomy (NCBI): domain Eukaryota; kingdom Metazoa; phylum Chordata; class Lepidosauria; order Squamata; family Gekkonidae; genus Gekko; species Gekko japonicus. Next base: position 287,754 of record NW_015164700.1, read on the forward strand.
TTTGTGTCTGTCCTAACAGTTCAAAATCTGCCTGTCCCAAGAGCCATAATTACTTTTTTTTTTAATGACACTAGATTGCTTAACTTTTTAATGGCCTCATTTCTTTTCCCACCACCCAGAATGAAAGGGACTGTGGGCGGCAGTGAGAGAACCTTAGTAAATTATTGGGTTTTTTAGCCAGGATTTTGTGTGTTTTCTAAACTGTGCTTGATACAATGTGTATGCGTATCTGCCTTTGAAAGTGTCATTTTACTGAGTCTGCCTGGAGGAGCCTGAGCCAAATAAGACTCTATCACTAGTGGCAAGATCACACCAAATACATTTGGACAGATTCAGAGGCAGGATGCCTTTTTAAGACGCACGGACACCCCACAAAGGTCTTCTGCCAAAGCTGCCTTTGCCTTCCTTATGGAAGAGCTGCAGAAATGGAAGAGACGCAGACATTGTAATAAACAAGAAATCAGATTTCTTGATCTATATGTGTAAACTGGTGGTTCTCAAACCTTTTGAACTGGGAGCCAGCTTGGTGTAGTGATTAAGTGCGCGGACTCTAATCTGGGAGAACCGGGTTTGATTCCCCACTCCTCCACTTGCACCTGTCTGGATGGCCTTGGGCAAGCAGTAGTTCTGATAAGAGCTGTCCTTGGAAAAGAGCAGTTTCTGTCAAGAACTCTCTCAGCCCCACCTACCTCACAGGGTGTCTGTTCTGGGGAGGGGAAGGGAAAGGAGTTTGTAGGCCGCTCTGAGACACCTTTGGGTAGTGAAGGGCGGGGTATAAATCCAATCTCTCCTTCTTCTTCTTTTACCTCACAGGGTGTCTGTTGTGGGGAGGGGAAGGGAAAGGAGTTTGTATGCCGCTCTGAGAAACCTTTGGGTAGTGAAGGGCAGGGTATAAATCCAATCTCTTCTTCTTCTTAAGTCTGTCTTTTAGAATTATTGTCTTGGGGGTCTGCTTGCAACGTAACTCTGTTACCTTCCCCCCTCCACAACATAAAATACAAGAATTTTGCACCATTTACCAAATAAATAAGTATATGGGGGGGTTGTTTAATTTTTAGTGTGTGTGTGTATACACAAACACACACACACACGTGAGTGACCTGCAAGGACTTGCGGGGGGCATCTTATTTTCCCTTCCCCCACTAGGTCTTCTTTGAACCAGGGCTCTTTTTGTAGAGAAAGCCCAGCAGAAACTCATTAGCATAAAGGCCACACCCAACAGCAGAAACTCATTAGCATATTAGGCCACACCCCTGACAGAACAGCTCGTTAGCGTATTAGGCCGCACCCCCATGTTACCAGAAGTGTGGTCATACAGCCACACCCACCTTTTGCTTGTTATTCTGTTTACCTTGTTTGTTGTCAAAACCCTGGGCTTTTTTTTGTAGCAGGAACTCCTTTGCATGTTAGGCCACACACCCCTAATGTAGCCAATCCTAATGAGTTTCCACTGTTGGGTGTGGCCTATTATGCTAATGAGTTCCTGCTGGGCGTGGCCAACTTGGGAGCCAGCCGGAACTCCGTTCCTGCCCAAAAATAGCCCTGCTTCTTTCCCTTGCCTGAAAACCCCCATAGCCTTTTCCCTTTTCCCTTTTCCTGCTTCCTTCTCTCCTTCCCACCTACCAACCACCCTCCCTTTATCTGCCTCTTATCTTCATCTTTCCTTGCTTCCTTCCCTCTGGCAGCCTCTACCCAGGAAAACTATGGCCTAATTCCACAGTTCAGGTCACTAGGCCCAGTTGTGTGTTGGAGAACCTGCAAGACTTGAGGGATACCTCACTTTCCTCTGTATCCTCCTCCCCACACTATGTTATCTTTCCCTCCACCTAGCAGTCCTCATACCCTCACCCTTCCCTGCTTCCTTCTCTTCTTCCCACCCACCTATCTTTTATCTGCCTTCCCTCTTCACCTGTATTCATTATTTATTTATTCCATTTATACCCTACTTTTCTCCACAATGGGGACTCAAAGCAGCTTACATCATTCTCCTCTCCTCCCTTTCATCCACACAAGAGCCCTGAGAGGTAGATTAGGCTAAGAGTGTATGACTGGCCCAAAGCCACCCAGTGCTCTTCCCCAGCAGAATGGTGATTTGAAGCTGGGTCTCCCAGATCCTAATCTAAAACTCTGAGCAGTACAGTAAGAGCCGGTTTGGTGTAGTGGTTAAGAGCGGCAGATTCTAATCTGGAGAACTGGGGTTGATTCCCCACTGCTCCACGTGAAGCCAGCTGGGTGACCTTGGGTCAGTCACAGTTCTGTCAGAACTCTCTCAGCCCCACCTACCTCACAGCGTGTCTGTTGTGGGGAGAGGAAGGGAAGGTGATTGTAAGCTGCTCTGAGACGCCTTTGGGTTGTGAAAAGCCGGGTATAAAAGCCAGTTCTTCTTCTACACCACACTGGCTATCATGGGGCAACTGCTGTTATATAATAACAAGCAGCAGGGCCTGGGTGAGTCATATGCTGTGTGGTATCAGGTTGCCCAATGGTCACCTTAACCCTTCAGACTCCCTCAAAGGCCAAAACAGCCCTGGAGGGGCCTTGCCCCTTCACCCTGCCTTTTACAGACAGAAACCAAGGCTTGAAGACTGGCAATACTATTGTGGTTGTCTAGGGCATTTCTTCTTTAATCTATAAGCGATGTTTCTTTTATTTTGGAGGAGTTTAACTCCCCAGTGTATTTCTTTTTAGATTTCACATTTTTATGCAACTAATGTGCTAATTTCATTTCCATTTTGCTCATTATGGGCCCCGGTCACACGGAGAATTAGGTACGCGGAGGGGATGGATTTAGGGCAGATCAAACCGGTACAATCAGCCGCCAACATCTGGCAAGCGTCGCACACCTGCCCCTAACCCGTTGCATCCGGCCGAAAATGCAGATCGTAAAGGTACTAGGGAAAATGGAGTACCTCCCGGAAGATCCGCAGCAATGGCGGGTGTGGGATCGTGGACGCACCAGCAGCCCGTAGCATCCTGCAGCCATCCACGACCCACGCATGCGCACTAACGTGGGACCACCGTGTTGCCTTGCTGGGACGACACCATTGCCTCCCCAGTGTGATCGGGTGCCAACTGAGGAAGAACGAAGCCGCGGGGGAGTGTAAGATCATGCTCCCATGCTTCTTTTAGCTCCACCTCTAAAATGCCTCCCTTCCAGTGTGGATTTTCTCGCTCGTGTGGCCGGGGCCATGGAGAGGCAAGCCCAAATTTGTCACCAAGGTTCCCAGAGCATACTCTTAGTTCACCTTGTTTCACTTCCTTCCTCCAGGTCTCAAAGGGAGCACAGGTCTCCAGCTTCAGCCACATACCTCTTACCCCCACTGGCTCTCCCGGGGGGGTGGAATTCCTGGGGAAATGATTGGTGTTGCTGGCAACACCAGAAGTTACATCAGTGCACTAGAAGTTCCATCATTACATTGTGCAACTTGCTAGCATTTGCCCAAATCTCTTCAGTTAAACCGTAGAGTTTGGGGTAAATAATAGTGCATCACTCTCCTACACAGTGGTATCACTTCCAGGTCATGCCAGAAGTGATGTCACTGTGTTGCTGGTCACCTGCCCCCCAAAGGAACTCTTCCACCAGTCGCTAGCCTCAGGCTGTCAACCTTATGGCCTCACGACTAACCTGTGAGAAATCACCCATCTTTGGATCCTGATTCCTGACTCATAGCTACTGAGGTAAATAACACAGAGACTGGAGTAACAGAAGAGTGCTGCTCAGTGTGCAGAAGACTGAAAGCTTTATCTGGGAGTCTAAAGGAATACTCCAGCCAAAGTGAGGCACTTTGATTTCAATGGGAGAACATTAAGCATATACTTAATTCCATCTCTGAAATCAGTGAGGTCTCAACATGCTTGATTTAAGTCAGATCTCCTTGTTGGACCCATGAAAACTTCTGGAATTTTAAAAAGGTTCCACATGAAGTGGCTGCGTCAGGAAGAAGGGTCCATGGCAAAATGTCTGCCATGGGGGGAGGGTCAATCACAACAATGTTACCATGTGTGTTTTGCAATTGCATTTTGTCTGTACTGTGCTTATGCTGTATTGGTCAAATGTCTGTGTATCTGTGCATTTGGGACTCAGGGATCACTGCTGTGTGTGTTTGATGCTGTGTGTTTGAATGGCTGGCCTTGCACCTCATGCTGCCTATGGATGGGCATGGCTTGAGCTGCCTGCCACAAGACACATGTCTCCCTGGAATCTCCCAGAGTGCCTCTGGACAAAGGAGACCAGCGCCATTATGCACAATGAGAGACTTGGAGAAACAACAAACTTCTCCACCATTGCTGAACTGTGGGAAAGCACGCAACTCTCCCTGGTATCTGGTTTTGGAATCACAAAGACAACTTCCTTGATTGCCTCTGGACCAGGCGCATCTTCTGCAAGTCAAAGGTTGCCCATGGAAACGACAGTTTCACACCTGGCCACATGGCCCCCTTTGAAGTTAGGGAAGCATATCTGCATATTGTCCCCTTCCCCTCATTAGGACGTCACCACTCTTTGCCCTATAGCCTTAGCATAGAGGACTGACCCCAAGGGTTTATGGCCGTAAGCCAAGCCCAAAAACGTAGCTTTTAAAAAGAGGAACACAGCCTTTGTTTCTCTGGTTAACCCACCCCTCCACTACCTTGCAACTTAAGTGCTGCAGGTGAGTCTTACTGTGTTCCCGGGAGTCGCGACCCGGGGACCCGCACGTGGCTTGGCCGGTCCAGCTCGTGTGCATTTAGAATTCACCCACTGATCCTTAAGCTGCCCCTTTTCTGCTTTGAGGAGATTTCTCCCCAGCTTGGACCTCAGATAAGTATAAGCGATATCCTGTTGTGTATCCCCCTTGTCTGTTGCTTTTGTTATTTTCCTTGCTGATTGTTTTCTATGAACTATTGTAACTAAGGATCTTGAGAGAATCTGTGTATGCATCTGTTTTCGTATGCTTGAGAACTGTTTCGTAAAAGGCAACATTTAATCATAAACCTAGCGTGTTGTCTCAATTCCTGGAAGTTAGGAGCGTTTCGTTGGCCAAATCTGACCTCTGTATACACTGGGACAAGAACTCATGCCACGCCCACTGTCGTAGATAATTCAGAATTGGGCTCCCAGAACCGTCCTTAGAGGAGTTCGGGTTACAACATATTGGAAGGTTCCACAAAATGATGGTAGGTTCCAAGCCAGGCATTCTCCTACAGGAAAGCAAGCTGCTCCCAGATGGGCATTCCCTATCGATACAAAGACTATTCTGAAGTACATTGGATGCCAAGAAAGTACAGGGAATCCTGTGGAGGCTCTCTGTGTTGCAGAACAGATGTAGTTTGGTTACAGTTTCCAAGAAAGAGGACTTTTTTACTCTGCATAACTACACGGAGAAGTTTCCAAGCCCAAACAATCTGGGAGCCACTAGCGAGAATGTGCACTACGCACAATGCTCTCTTTATATTTTGTCACCATTTGGGGTGAATGAGGCAATGCACAATGAATAGAAAATCCATACATTGACTTATTCACACAAAAGGGCAGCTGCACATATCAAGAGTAGCACTCTAGGCAACATGCACTCTCATTGGTGGGCTCTTGGTACAAATGGCTCTAATGTCTGAAAAATACTGTTGGTTCTTCTAAATGGGTCTGGGTACAGGTCAGGAGAGAGGGAGATCATAGGATAGGCCTGGTAAAGTAGCTATGGCCTGGGGAGGAGGCATTCACCAGACAGTCCCTACAATACTGTGTATAGAGAGCGTCAGCGTCTATTGGTCCTCAGCCATCTACAGAGCAGCCCAGCTTGTCATCCACCAATTAGCAGAGAATGGGGACATCCTGGGGGAGAAACATCTCTGCTCCTCTGTGACACTCAAGGTGCTACCGGTTGTGCAAAGAGAGAGGAAGCAGCAATTTGGGTGAGTCCCAAGGACATGAATCACTAGGTTTTTGATCGTTCGTTCTTAAGTGTGCTAGTCAAACGGCTCCTCCTATTTACTAGGCTGTTTTAATCTCTTGCATGTCACATCCAGCAAATTTCATACTATCTGTTACTGCAAAGGCCAGTAACAGCCTCACAAATCTGTGCCCAAATCCATTTCAAATCCTGCTTCCCATTAAAGCAGAAGCACGCATAACAGAACGCACAGAAGATGTACCACCAGGCTTTCCTTCTGAAGCAATTTAAAGGCTGGCTACACTCACTAGGCAAACCCAGGGAACACTCCTGCTCCGGGTCAATTTTATTTTCTCCAGATTTCCCCTCGAGTCAAACGGAGCCTGATTCCGCAGCACAACAACTGCAGACACAATCAGGTGCAGACACCTTGTGCTAGTGGTACATTATTGCTTATTTATAAAGAGATTTAAAACTTAAGAAGGAATGCTTTGTAAAGCAAACAAGGGACTGAGGGGACTGCAGTATGCTGGGGTTGTATTTTGTGCGCATGTGTGTGCCTTTTTCAGGTTGGTTGCTAATGGCACTATTGTGAATTGTATTGTTATTATTGTTTGTCCCAGTCCACTGGCCCCGGGACGAACTTTCACACCCCCAGAGGCATACCCACACCCCAACTCACCCCAGGAATGGCGAACGAGCTGGGGAGGATCGACAGGTAGTCATGTCTGAAGAAGTGTGGAAACTCTGGGCCTGATTCTGACGTTCCACAGTTGATTGGAGTCACGAAGAAAAAACGTAACAGAATCGTTGGTGGAGTCTTCCATTGAAGCTGATGCCACACGTGAGTGGATGTAAGAAAGTGCAACTAAAATAAATCTTTGAATATCGTGAAACTGATGATGTAGTAGTCTGCAAAATATGCCTCGAATCAGAAATTTATGGGGATTGGAGCACCAGAAAGAAATGAGGTGAGTGCAAAGTACATTATATTAAGTGCACATGAATCACAAATGGCACTTGGATGTGGTAAAAAAAACCAACTTCAGAACCAGAGCTGTGGATCTCTACTGAATTTCTTATGAGAAACCCCCGAAGATCAGAACACCAGAACTGAATATGCAAACTGAGAGAGGTCAGGTCCAGAAGAGGTTAGAGGAACCTGAGGGGTGCTGCTAACCCCATACCCTGCCGTTCTGAGGTCCTATCGCAGCTCCCTTTGGTGACTCCACCCCGACTGCCAGCGCAACCCAGCCCGACGCCACGGCTACGGGTGTAAACCCCCCCCCCGGCATCCAGGAGAGGCCCATCACATTGTTGTTGTTGTTGTTGTTATTATTTAGATTTAGATTTCTGAATCACCCAACCCTGCAAGCTGGCTCTGGGTGACTTACAGCATTAAAACAGATAAAATACGATCAACATGATAAAATTATTACAGTGCACTAATAAAACCACCAGTCCAGATGGCGATGAATCCTTTTTGCTGGCTGCCATGCTTTCTGCACAGCAGGGTGGGGAAGGGGACACGGGGCCAAAAGTAAAAAAGGAGGGTGCCAGTTTTAACCGTTGCTGCCCTCAGCCAAAAGCCTAGCGGAACAACTCTGCCCTACCGGCCCATCGGAATTGCAGCAGATCCCACAGAGCCCTGACGTTATTCGGCAAAGAGTTCCACCAGGTCCTGGTCCTGGCCCTGGTCAAGGACAGCCGGACCTCCCTAGGGCCAGGGAACACTAGCAAGTTGTTATCATCTGATCTCAGTGTTCTTCTGGGGACTTATTGGAGGAGGCTGTCTCGAAGCTACATAGAGGAAGTTACAGTAGTCCAGTCTAAAGGTGACCATTGCATGGATTACTGTGGCCAGCTCAGGGGGCGACAGGAAAGGGGCCAGCAGCCATGCCAATCTGGCTGTACTGATGCCTCCATGGACAGGGAAGCATCCAAGGTCACACCCAAGGTCTAATGTAAGAAATGGAATCTCATGCTCAGCTACGCATTTACAACCAAAGGCCAATTTGTGCCATGATTTCTTTGTACAAGAGAGCAATTGCAGCTACTCTAAGGCGTATGATCATTTGTGCAAATGAAGTGTATGTATCAAGGGATTACAGATTTAGCCAGCAAGAATTCCTGGTATTGCAGAAGCCATCATGATCTCAGGAAACTGCTACGATGCCTATGTGAGTTAATTTGATTGCATGTACCTTGCGTTCCCTGTAGGTTTTTGATCCACCTGGTTTATTGGTTCATTCTCTATCTGAGCTGACAGAGGTCATCTCATACCTGGTGCTGAAGACCTCTACAGTGATTGTCCCAGGAGGATGACATTCTTGCCAAGGTAACTTTGTTGGATCAAACTTAGAACTTCATGGCTGCCCTGGCAACTGTGGGACTGTACCAGGGTTGTTCTGGCTATCACATACAAAGCCCTTCATGGCCTCAGTCCTTCTTGCCCCTCAGGGCTCCTAGACCCATTAGTATGGTTCACGTACACACCCTGGGAGATTGGTTTGGTTTCCAAAACTTTCAGAATCTGCTGAACGTCGAGAGTCTCAATAGTGGCTCCATGTCTACAGCCAGGACCACCTTGTATCAGTTGCAGCTGATTCAGGCCCATAGCCAGGAATTTCTAAGTTGGGGGTATTTAAATTTCTCAGGGGGCAAGGAAGAGGGGCAAAGGATTCAGACAGCATGAAGGGGGAATTGGCTTTCTCTGTGGCTTGTCCAAATATTTTTTTTCCCAGGGACCCAGGGATCCGGGAGCTTAGATCCCTACCCCTGCGGCTCCCCCTCCCCACCCCAGTCTCCCTTCCAAACGAAGAGACCAGGTCTCCTGTCATTGCCCCCTCTGGAAGTCTGAAGGCTCTCTGCCATCTCCTCCCTGCCCACTGACCCACCCACCAAAGGTGCTCTTATTGTCACACCTTTCATTGTTTAGAACTGTCCTGCCCTGGTTATTTGTCTGTGCCCCCCCCCCGGTGATAGTTGCTGGCAGTGGCTTTGTAATGGGTGTAACTCTGGAATCACCCAGCCCAGTTTAATTGCCATCTGGCACCCAGCGCACCAGGCAACCTACAGGTTTGCCATCTTTGGGTAGGGGCACAAGGAACATAAAAACATAAGAGAGGCCAGTGGCCCATCCAGTCCAACACTCTGTCACGCAGTGGCCAAAAATACCAGGTGCCATCAGGAGGTCCAGCAGTGGGGCCAGGACACTAGGAGCCCTCCCACTGTTGCCCCCCCCCCAAGCAGCAAGAATACAGAGCATCACTTGCCCCAGACCAAGAGTTCTTGTCTATACCTCTCTCCCTGAAGCTGGTTCTCCTCTGCACTTCTCTTGTGATAGTTTTTGTTAATACTTCCTTCATTTACGGAAATCCCACCCCTCTCTCCTCTCTCTCTTTTTAAAGTTTGCAAGGCTGCTGTTTGAGTTCTGATGTGTTACAGTTGGAAGAAATACTCAAAGATATTAATCATATATCTTTTTCCTGTAATGCTGGGTGGTAGTGGTAGTAGATCCTGTTTATTCCTTTTTTCCATTATTTTACACTTCCTTCATTGTCTCCGAAATGCACATATACTCAGGGGTTCACATTCACTCAGAAGTGAAAAACATTGACTTCAACAGGAGTGAACGTCTTAGGAAACTGCATAGTGCTGCACCCTTACTCAATTAATTCGTGAAAAAGAAGATTCTTAGGCAGTTCCGCAGGGCCTGCAAGACGGAGCTCTTCCGCCAGGCTTTTGAGTCACTGTACCACCACCGAGCTGCCATTTTTTGGCAATGCGAACTGGCCTTGAGACTGAAGATCGGACATGGCACAGATCAAATGAGAGGAGACAGTAGAACCTCTGAAACACTGTATTGGAGACCCCGTCTTGGATGATACTGTATGAGCACCGATTTTAAATGTAAATTGTAAATGCAATTGATTGTTTTCATTGGCTTTATTGTTTTGTATGGCACTTTGCCTCTTGTTAGCCGCCCTGAGCCCACGTGGAAGGGCGGGATATAAGACAAATAAATAAATAAATAAATGTTACTGGGTGACAAAAGGGACAACAGGAAGAACTCCACTATTGGCTGACAGCACATATATATTGTGAAGAAATTAATTTTCCTTGCACTGTACTTCAGATCACAACAGTCTGCATTTTATGGGATCAGAGCTGTTATCCTATCAAGGTTAGGTTAGTTTTGTTTGCTTTGACTGACAGCAGCTCAGGCTGATTCTTTCAACTGGAGATGTCAGGGACTGAACCTGGTACCTTCGGCATGTAAGGCAAGCGCAGTGCCACTGAGACACAACGCTTCCCCTTGATAATGAACACATGAAGCTGCATTATATTGAGTTGGCCTGTTGGTCTAACAAGATCAGTGTTGTGTACTCTCATGGGCAGTGGCTCTCCAGGGTATCAGACAGAGGTCGCTCACATAACCTATTGCTGGCTCTTTTTTTTACCGGAGGTGATAGAGGTTGAACCTAGGACCTTCTGCATGCCAAGCAGAGGCTCCACCCTTAAGCCATGGCCACACCCCATCTTGAAATGTGGCATGTTGTTCTTGCTGATAGGTAGTCATGTCTGAAGAAGTGTGGAAACTCTGGGCCTGATTCTGACGTTCCACAGTTGATTGGAGTCACGAAGAAAAAACGTAACAGAATCGTTGGTGGAGTCTTCCATTGAAGCTGATGCCACACGTGAGTGGATGTAAGAAAGTGCAACTAAAATAAATCTTTGAATATCGTGAAACTGATGATGTAGTAGTCTGCAAAATATGCCTCGAATCAGAAATTTATGGGGATTGGAGCACCAGAAAGAAATGAGGTGAGTGCAAAGTACATTATATTAAGTGCACATGAATCACAAATGGCACTTGGATGTGGTAAAAAAAACCAACTTCAGAACCAGAGCTGTGGATCTCTACTGAATTTCTTATGAGAAACCCCCGAAGATCAGAACACCAGAACTGAATATGCAAACTGAGAGAGGTCAGGTCCAGAAGAGGTTAAGATTTTAATTGACAATGTGCTACTTGCAGCTGAGATGAATGCAGCCATGATGTCTGTGCAGAAAATTCATGACCACATGGCAAAATATCTTGAAATTTTTGCTAGTTGGAGAAGCAAAAACTATGCCTTTGAATTAATTGAATGCATAAGTGCTGTTGTTAAAAGTGAAATTTTAAATGAAATCCAGGAATCTCCCTTCCATATCCTCATAACTGATGAAAGTACCGACATCATTGTGTCAACGATGCTTATCATGTACATCAAATTCAGAAGAACTGGAGGTGATCTTCATAAAGCTATTTTTGCTGGCATTGTAAAATTGGCTGCTTGCAATAGTGCTGCAATAGTTGATTGTGTAAGGAAGTTGTATAATGGGAATCATTTGGACATGAATTGCATGGTTATGTTTACTTCATATGGTGTCTCCATCATGCTTAGAAAGCAGAATGACGTTGCTGCAGTTCTACATGAATCAATTCCTCATCTGCTAGAGCAGCATTGTATAGTTCATCAAGAAGATTTAGGAACAGATGATGTGTGGAAAACAATTCCATTCCTTAGGGAGGTTGAAACTCTAATATGTACTGTTTATACTCTCTTCAGTAGATCAAGTGCATGAAAAGCCAAATGGTAGGAAATTGCCAATGCAACAGACAGAGATGTTTCATTTAGGCCACTGAATGAATTAAGGTGGCTCTCTAGACACTTCGCTGTGAGTGCCTTTGTTAAGAATTATGTCATTTTAATTGAATACTGCAAAGAACAAGTTGCAGAAGATAATGACCCAGTACGCAAATACTGCCTTGAAAGATTATGTAATCCACAAGACAAGGTGGCATTGTGTATCCTTTGTGATGTTCTCAGCAATTTAGCAGAACTTTGCAAAAGTCTTCAGAAGAGCTCTTTGACCAAAATGGAAGCATTTCAGTTCACCTCTCAGTATCTGGAAGGAAAGGTCCATTTCAGTGAGACTGCACAAGATCTAATTTCATCTTACAACTCTACGGTGAATATCAATGCCAACTTGTGACCACATGGGTAAAAGATTTCCAGAGAATGAATTACAGGCCTGGCATTCACACCACCATCAACCTGACAATGACCCAATCTATGCAAGAAATATGTTTTCTAGACACCACTGTACAAATACATGACGGACGCATAGACACCACCTTACACCAGAAACCTCCTGATCAACAAACATATCCACATTCATCCAGCTACCATTCTAAACATACCAAACCATCTATTGTCCACAGTCAGGCTCTGCGCTAGAACAGCATCTGTTCCAATCCTACAGGCAAGAGATTCATTCATGGTCCACCAAGCCCACTACTCTAAGAAGTGCAAACTGCATGGTCCCAGGATTCTCTGCTGGAAGACCACTGTGAGCCCTTAACCATCCAACAAAGACAGATATTTTGTTCTTTGGACTGACAGGATATTTGTACACAATTGGAGCCGTTTAACTCATTACAGAAAGAACTTCCTGGTCCCCTTCGAAATCCTCGCTCTTTAACAGAGACTGAAGGTCAAATGACACATGGCGCCAAGAATCTGTGAGAAGACAAATGTGTGATTTAGCCTCAGTAATCAGCTGTCCAGGTTGGGGACATGACTCTGGAATCCATCCCCCAAACACACACATACACACACTATTTCACTGATTGAAAATGAATCCCAGGCTGCTTGGAGCCTTGATGCAGAAAAATAACTGCTTATGTAGTGTTTGTCTTTTGTTTCCCACTGAAACTAAAAGTGGCTTTGTTGGAAAAACAGCACAGGAGGGAGAGTTCACCTCTTGTGTCTCAAGGGCTGAAAACACAATATAACTCTTTCGGCACTCTGTCTATCAAATCTAGTCAAACCTATTGTTCACCTCCACTGTATATTCATCAGTGATATGCTCTGGGTCAAACCTGAATGGCCTAGTGGTTTAAGAACATAAGAACATAAGAGACGCCAATGTTGGATCAGGCCAAAGGCCCATCCAGTCCAACACTCTGTGTCACACAGTGGCCAGAAATACCAGTGCCATCAGGAGGTCCAGCAGTGGGGCCAGGACATTAGAAGCCCTCCCACTGTTGACCCCCCCCCCCCAAGCACCAAGATGACAGAGCATCACTTGCCCCAGAGCCCCTAGCTATACCTTGTGGCTAATAGCCACTGATGGACCTCTGCTCCATATGCTTATCTAATTCCCTTTTGAAGCCGTCCATGCTTGTAGCTCCCACCACTTCCTGTGGCAGTGAATTCCATGTGTTAATCACTCTTTGGGTGAAGAAGTACTTCCTTTTATCCGTTCTAACCCGACCGCTCTGCAGTTTCATGGAGTGCCCACGAGTTCTTGTATTGTGAGAAAGGGAGAAAAGTACCTCTTTCTTTACCTGCTCTTTCCCATGCATAATCTTATAAACCTCGATCATGTCACCCCTCAGTCGTCGTTTCTCCAAGCTAAAGAGCCCTAAGCGCTTTAACCTTTCCTCATAGGGAAAGTGTTCCAACCCTTTTATCATTCGAGTTGCCCTTTTCTGCCCTTTTTCCAAAGCTATAACATCCTTTTTAAGGTGTGGCACTGCCTGCCTCTGTGTAGTGACCCTGGACTTCCTTGGTGGTGTCCCATCCAAGTACTAACCAGGACTGACCCTAGCTAAGAATAAACTCTAGTTGGGTAACACAGACCATTGGTTTTACAGTGGAAGTCCTCTACTGATTCAGCACCAGCTCCTGTGGACAGCACCCTGTAGCTTGCTGTAACATCCCCACCCCACCCCCGCACACACCATCCAGAATCCCTCTTTCTAATGCTATTTATTTATGTATTTATTTATCATATTTGTATCCCGCCAACCTCGATGGGCTCAGGGCGGCTCACAAGGGCAAGGTACATCCATGCCATGATTAAAACATATAAGACATAATAAAAACATCCAACGTCATTAAAAACAACGGTGCTCAGTCAGTTGTTAATATCGTGACTCCAAGATGGATCAACTCAGTTCCAAGTGTCCTATGGTGTTATGGCCACACGGAGACAGCTTATCAGATCTTCTATCCAATTCCAGATTCTTCCTCAGGGCCTCGTCAGTGCATCCTTTAAGGTACCGTGACGGTGGTGGTATAGTGGGGCGGTGGCTCCTACTCAAAGGCCTGGCGGAAGAGCTCCGTCTTACAGGCCCTGCAGAACTGCATAAGGTCCCACAGGGCCCGGATCTCCCCCGGGAGCTCGTTCCACCAGGTAGGAGCCGCCACCAAAAAAGCCCTGGCCCTGGTCACAGCTAGTTTAGCATCCTTGGGGCCCAGGATGACCAACAAATTTTGGGGCCCCGACCGTAGTGTTTGTTACTGTATTTGTTACTGTATTTGTTACTGTAGAACAAAGTTTGAGTCCAGTGGCACCTTCAAGACCAACAAAGTTTTGTTCAAGGTATAAACTTTAACGTGCAAGCTTATACATGAATACAACTTTGTTGGTCTTAAAGGTGCCACTGGACTCAAACTTTGTTCTGCTGCTTCAGACCAACATGGCTACCCCATTTGAATCTATTTGTTACTGTGTTATTGCTCTCTTCTGTCAAGGAGTTCAGTGCAGTGTACATGGCTCACCTCCTCCCACTTTATTCTCACAACCTGGTGAAGTAGGTTAGACTGGGAGAGAATGACTGGCCCCGGTTCATGAAGGGGAGGGGCCATGGCTCAGTGGCAGAGCATCTGCTTCACAAGCAGAAGGTCCCAGGTTTGATCCCTGGCGACGCCAATTAAAAGGATCAGGTAGGAGGTGCTGTGAAAGACCTCAGCCTGAGATCCTAGAGAGCTGCTGCCAGTAGACATTACTGACATTGATGGACCAAGGGTCTTATTCGGAATAGGGCAACTTCATGTGTTCAAGTCAGTAGGAATTTGAGCTTTTTGTCTGTCCCACCACATTGACCTTCTGGGCCACAGTGTCCCAGCTGACCATCTGAGAGGCTTGGGACATGTGGATAATAGTATAGTCTGTGCCAGCAGGAACAGAAAAAAACAGGAAGTGTTTCAACATTATTGTTTTCTGATCTTTATTCAGGGCACACATTGGAAATATATTACCAAAATTATTGCCTCCCCTCACCTCATGATATCTATAAGCTTTGTAAACTGGCATGTTGGGTACAGTGGGATGTCTTAGCACTGACTGAAATTTCTCAGGTTTCAAATTCCAATCCAAATTTAGTGTTACATACAACAGGAAACAAGGCTTATCTTGAGACAGGATAACTCTAGGGTTTCTTAACTGTTAGTAATAAAACAGCATAACAGAACAGAAATATAAGTCTTCTTACGTTTATGAATTGTCAGGAATCTATATTCTTAGGGTTTTCCCATTTTAAGAAAATCATTATGTAAGCCTGCTGTGCATTTGGGTGGCTTTAATTCAATCTTCTCTCTCATGGATTACTGCCTTGACATGGCAAAGGGGCTTGTGTGGTTTGATGAGGCTGTGGACTATGCCATGGAGGGCCACCCAGGATGGACAGGCCATAGCAGAGAACTCAGACCAAGTGTGATCCACTGGAGAAGGAAATGGCAACCCACTCCAGTATCTTTGCCAAGAAAACTCCATGAATGGTGACAAAAGGCTAAAAGATATGATGCTGGAAGATGAGCCCCTCAGGACATAAGGTGTCCAATATGCTACTGGGGAAGAGCAGAGGGCGAAGAGAGGGGAGGGAAGAAGCGTGACGTTCCTATGCCCCCTCCAGGTGACGTACACGTCAGGGATGTCAGTGACGTGCCTACATCACCCGAAAGTGACATACACATATTGGTGACATCGTGGGGGCTACACTCTGTTTTGGGGGCAAAACTCTATGGTTTGAAGCTAATTCTACCATAGAGTTTTGTCCAGAGTGTCACCAGATGTTAGGCACTTTTATGTAGTGGCCCATCACTTGTGGCCCCTCATGGATCACTGCCTTGTCGTGGCGAGGGGGCTTGCGCAGTTCAATGAAGCTGTGGGCTATGCCGTGAAGGGCCACCCAAGACGGACAGGCCACAGCAGAGAACTCAGACCAAGCGTGATCCACCTGGAGAAGGAAATGGCAACCCACTCCAGTATTTTTGCCAAGAAAACCCCATGGACAGTATCAAAAGGCTAAAAGATATGACGCCGGAAGATGAGCCCCTCAGGTCGGAAGGTGTCCAATATGCTACTGAGGAAGAGCAGAGGACAAGTACAAGTAACCCCAGAAAGAGTGAAGCGGCTGGGCCAAAGCCGAAAGGACGCTCAGTTGTGGATGTGTCTGATGGTGAAAGGAAAGTCCGATGCTGCAAAGAACAATACTGCATAGGAACCTGGAATGTAAGATCTATGAATCAAGGTAAGCTTGACGTGGTCAAAAATGAGATGGCAAGACTGAACATCGATATCCTAGGAATCAGTGAACTAAAGTGGACAGGAATGGGCGAATTTAACTCAGAAGACCATTATATCTACTACTGTGGCCAGGAATCTCGTAGAAAAAATGGTGTGGCCTTTATAGTCAACAAGAGAGTGCAAAAGGCAGTACTGGGATACAATCTCAAAAATGACAGAATGATTTCTGTCCGATTCCAAGGCAAACCATTCAACATCACAGTAATTCAAGTGTATGCCCCAACCACTGATGCAGAAGAGGCTGAAGTGGACCGGTTCTATGAAGACCTACAACACCTCCTAGAACTAACACCAAAAAATGATGTCCTCATCATCATAGGGGACTGGAATGCTAAAGTAGGAAGTCAAAAGGTAACTGGAATAACAGACAAGTTTGGCCTTGGAAAGCAAAATGAAGCAGGGCAAAGGTTAACAGAGTTTTGTCAAGAGAACACACTGGTCATAGCGAACACCCTTTTCCAACAACCTAAGAGGCGACTCTACACATGGACATCACCAGATGGGCAACACCGAAATCAGATTGACTATATAATTTGCAGTCAAAGATGGAGAAGCTCTATCCAGTCAGTAAAAACAAGACCTGGAGCTGACTGTGGTTCAGATCATGAGCTACTCATTGCAAAATTCAGACTTAAACTGAAGAAAATTGGGAAAACCACGAGGCCATTCAGGTTTGACCTAGATCGCATCCCTGATGAATATACAGTAGAGGTGAAGAATAGATTCAAGGGTCTGGATTTGATAGATAGAGTGCCTGAAGAACTATGGACAGAGGTTCGTGACATCGTACAGGAGGCAGCAATCACCACCATCCCAAAGAAAAAGAAATGTAAGAAAGCAAAGTGGCTTTCTGATGAGGCTTTACAAATAGCAGAGGAAAGAAGGAAAGCGAAAGGCAAAGGCGAAAAGGAAAGATTTACCCAACTGAACGCAGATTTCCAGAGAACAGCAAGGAGAGATAAGGAGGCCTTCCTGAATGAACAGTGCAAAGTAATAGAAGAAAACAATAGAATGGGAAGGACTAGAGATCTCTTCAAGAAAATTGGAGAAATCAAGGGAGCGTTCCATGCAAAGCTGGCCATGATAAAGGACAAAAACGGTAGGGACCTAACAGAAGCAGAAGAGATTAGGAAAAGATGGCAAGAATACACAGAAGAACTATACAAGAAAGACCTCGATGTCCTTGACAACCACGACGGTATAATCACTGACCTCGAGCCAGACATCCTGGAATGTGAAGTTAAATGGGCCTTAGAAAGCATTACTAACAACAAAGCTAGTGGAGGTGATGGTATTCCAGCTGAGCTATTCAAAGTCTTAGAAGATGATGCTGTTAAAGTTCTGCACTCCATTTGCCAGCAAATTTGGAAAACGCAACAGTGGCCACAGGATTGGAAAAGATCAGTATACATTCCAATCCCAAAGAAGGGCAATGCCAAGGAATGTTCAAACTATCGCACAATTGCACTCATATCACACGCTAGCAAGGTCATGCTCAAGATCCTACAAGCTAGGCTTCAACAGTACGTGGATAGAGAACTACCAGAAGTACAAGCTGGGTTTCGAAGAGGTAGAGGAACTAGAGATCAAATTGCCAACATTCGCTGGATTATGGAGAAAGCAAGAGAGTACCAGAAAAATATCTACTTCTGCTTCATTGACTATGCTAAAGCTTTTGACTGTGTGGATCACAACAAACTATGGCAGGTCCTTAAAGAGATGGGAGTACCAGACCACCTCACATGTCTCTTGAGAAACCTGTATAAGGGCCAAGAAGCGACAGTTAGAACCGGATATGGAACAACTGATTGGTTTAGCATAGGAAAAGGAGTACGACAAGGATGTATACTGTCACCTTGCTTATTTAATATATATGCAGAGTACATCATGCGAAATGCTGGCCTGGATGAATCACAAGCGGGAATTAAGATTGCTGGGGAAAAGATCAACAACCTCAGATATGCAGACGATACCACTCTGATGGCAGAAAGTGAAGAGGACCTCAAGAGCCTCTTGCTCAGGGTAAAAGAGGAGAGCGCAAAAGTGGGCTTGAAGCTCAACATCAAAAAAACTAAGATCATGGCATCCGGCCCCATCACTCCTTGGCAAATAGAAGGGGAAGTCGTGGAAGTAGTGACAGACTTCACGTTCCTGGGATCCCAGATCACCGCAGACTGTGACAGCAGCCATGAAATTAAAAGATTTCCTTGGGAGGAAAGTGATGGCGAACCTAAACAGCATGATAAAAAGTAGAGACATCACCCTGCCAACAAAAGTCCGCATGGTCAAAGCAATGGTATTCCCAGTAGTCATGTATGGCTGTGAGAGTTGGACTATAAGGAAGGCCGAGCGCCGAAGAATAGATTCTTTTGAACTATGGTGCTGGAGGAGACTCTTGAGAGTCCCTTGGACTGCAAGAAGAACAAATCAGTCAATCCTCAAAGAAATCAACCCTGACTGTTCCCTGGAAGGCCAGATAATGAAACTGAAGCTCAAATACTTTGGCCACCAAATGAGAAGGGAGCACTCACTGGAGAAGACCCTGATGCTGGGAAAGATTGAAGGTCAAAGAAGACGGGGACGGCAAAGGATGAGATGGTTAGACAGTGTCATAGATGTTGTAAGTATTCCACTAAGCCCGGAAGTACTGTTTTTAAACACTTGGCCTAAAGAGCTGGAGAACAGGCCACATAAACTCACGGTTGATGTGATGCTTGACGCTGCAAAAACAGCAATCACTTCATATTGGAAGGAGAAAACAGTGCCCACGATTGAAGTATTGTACAAAAAATTATGGAGTCACTATTTGATGGATGCGGTTACCAACATATTAAACTATTTGTTGCAAAATCCCAAAAAAAAAAAATTTACAGAAAAATAGTTCCCAGTACTTGATTACTTGTCACTCAAACAGTTTATTTCACATGAATGGTCTCAATACCACAACTGGATATAACAACAATAGTTCTTGAATTTCATAGAATCTTGCTCTTGTCTTTGTCTATCTTCTTTAATTTTGTGAAAGTTTCCTCTTCTGGTGGGCACAGTGTTTAGTGTTAATTTATATTGGTTATTGGAGAGTAGTACGAGGTTGGCTTTTCTATCATAAAAGAAGTTACAAGTAGTTACATAGTATCTGCATTATAGTGTATAGGTATAAGGCAAATATATGATTTGTTGTAAAGTAATACAATGTAACTCATTCAAATTGTTATTTTATTGTTAAAACAGGAAGTACTACTTTGTTGTTGTTATGGTAATTATATGTATGATTTCGTGTTTAAAATAAAAAAATCTAATTAAAAAAAATAGATGCAACGAACATAAAATTGAGCCAACTTCAGAGGACGGCGGAAGACAGGAGGGCCTGGCGGGATCTGGTCCATGGGGTCATGAAGAGTCAGACTCGACTGTGCGTCTGAACAACAACAAGTTCAGTTCTAGTGTTGGCAATTTTTAATGCAATTTAGGCCTTAGCAAGGAGCCATATGAAATTATTCCCCTAAAAACATCTATTATACATCTAAAATGCTTTGGCCTGGATTCTACAGAAGATCACTGCTAATGGAAGGATTTCTTTCGGTGGATCATGATTTCTCCACCTCCAATCTCCTGCCAAAGCCCAGAATGTTCCCACAAATGCTGTTCCTGGGGGCAGGTAACCCCCTGGAACACCATAAGGAGAAAGTCGGAGTTCTGTCATGAAAATCACCACCCCTTCCCTGTGTGCAAATAAACATCGGATTCCACCCCATGTCTTGCCACATCTATGATTCTAACATTCAGGTTCCCTTAACCGAAACAACACTCATAAAACTTCCTGCCTTGATTTCTTAGTTCACAGAAAGATCTACCAGTTCTGCATGCATCTTTAGAGAGTCTGTATTGTAACACCAAATTGTCTGCAATTTTACAGTCCCTTTGGGAATATATGACATTTCAAATATTGGAATGTTTCACACTCATGTAACTTCCAGGGGGAAGTGTTTTTATGCAATGACCTTCCGAAAGCAAATTTTTAAAAAATATATCAAAGGTTCTTCTCAAACGCTCAATGTAATCCTTTTTCTGAATTAATTGGCCAAGCAGCAGTGTACATGCACTCACATAAAGCACAGGTTTTACCTTTGGAGCCACACACTGGCTTTGCTCATGCCCTAATGGTATGCTATTATACCAAATGAAGAGGGTACAAGGCCACTAGCTTATTAGGCAGCTGAGCAATCTGCACTTTTTGAATGAGGCAAAATGCCCCTTGACACCCAGTAGAGAGAATGTGTGTTCATGATGAAGAAATGTATTTTAAAAGAAATAGGTTGGGCACAGTGCTATTCCAAATCCATCCTTGAAATTAGTGGTGCTTTGCATTGCATTGGAAAAGGAAGGACCATGCAAAATCTGTTCTTGCTAATGTCTTGGAGGCCAGGATCTGTTTTCAAGTCTCTGTGTTTTTAGAAGAAACAAAATGAAAACTTGTGCTGTCTTGTATTTTGATTATATACATTCTATATCACGGCATAGTACACCCATTGTCCATTGCAACTTCATGTTTAAACTATTGCCTCCAAGAGTGAAAAGGGTTTGTCCCTTGCAAAATATTCTTAGGATTTCTTTTCTCCAGGAACTTGATCTGAGCCATTTAAGCCCTGGCTCAGCAGAAGGTAAGTTCCAAAATGGCTTTCAGCATCTTATAGTGTGGCCGGATCAAGTAAGGACTTCACCATTCACACAGCAGGGAGTGCAGGATACCTGTTTGTCTCTGCCACCTGGAATGCCGGTCCCACCTCTGAACATCAGCACAAGAGCATAACATCCAGATTGGGTCTATGAGTATGCGGATCAAAGTATGTTTTTATGCAGGGCTATTTTGGGGCATGAACGCACAGGAACGGAGTTCCGGCTGGCTCCCAAGTTGGCCACGCCCAGCAGGAACTCATTAGCATAATAGGCCACACCCAACAGCAGGAACTCTTTAGGATTGGCTATATTAGGGGTGTGTGGCCTAACATGCAAAGGAGTTCCTGCTACAAAAAAAGTCCTGGGTTTTGACAACAAACAAGGTAAACAGAATAAGAAGCAAAAGGTGGGTGTGGCTGGATAACCACACTTCTGGTAACATGGGGGTGCGGCCTAATGTGCTAATGAGCTGTGCTGTCAGGGGTGTGGCCCAATATGCTAATGAGTTGTGGCCTATTATGCTAATGAGTTCCTGCTGGGCTTTTTCTACAAAAAGAGCCCTGTGTGTATGAGTGCCTTCATTTTTGACATTAAGTCCTGCACAGATGTTCAGAGGCATGGGAAATGTACCAGGTGGGGCAGTTGGGCAAGTGTTCCCTCTCTTCCCACAGTGCATAGATGACAGACCTAGAACAAGAAAGCAGACATTAGTGCTATGAACATCCACCTTTACTTAGTTGTTTTTTTAAATTTATAAACGTTTTATGCTGTGTTTTCACACAAATAGGCTCCCCAAGGCAGCAAATACAAAAACATAAAGCATTTGAACACAAAAGCAGCATTAAAATATATATAAAATAATTCAATAAAACATATAAACACACATTGTTTCAATTTTTTTAAAGTAGTGAGCCTCTATTCTACATCTTCCTTACTGAAGGATTTTTTTAAGTACTGAAAGGAATCTCCCCTTAATGTGGAGATCGAAAATTGTACTCTGGTACCGTATAGTCACGAGTTGCGTAAAGCATTCTCAGAAAATGTCAGTGATTGTTTATGCTATCTAGAAAGACCCTTAATTGCTGTTTTTGCTGCTTAGGAAACCTCTGTCTGTTACAGAAATAAACGAACTGTGCAATCAAAGTTAGTTGCACTTAAAGCCAATTGAGATTAATGAGATTTAAATAACTCATTAAGTGCTCTAATCCTATTAATTTCAATGAGATTTAAGCATGACACACGTTTTCTGTATCT
Source organism: Gekko japonicus (assembly GCF_001447785.1). Classification (NCBI taxonomy): domain Eukaryota; kingdom Metazoa; phylum Chordata; class Lepidosauria; order Squamata; family Gekkonidae; genus Gekko; species Gekko japonicus. The sequence continues at coordinate 309,977 of NW_015164700.1, forward strand.
CATTCATTGTGGCTGAGAACTGAGCTTGTTTGTCAGTTCTGATGAGGTTGTATGTAACAGTTTCTTATAGTAAACTACTGCCTATGAAGTAGACAGCATTCAAAAGTTGGCAGTAGCGGCCCTGACCTGGATAGCCCAGGCAAACCCAATCTCTTCAGCTCTTGGAAGGTAAGCAGGGCTGACCCTGGCAAGTATTTGGATGGGAGACCTCTAAAAAATACCAGGGCAGGAGGCCAGAGGCAGGCTATCAAGCTACTTCTCTGAACGTCCTCTGTGCCATAGTAGGAGTTGCCAGGGGTCGCCATGACTTCCAGGTATGTGCAAGGATATGAGGTGAGGATATGAGGATTGCCAGGAGGAGAAAAAGAGGTTAGGAGAGGGATACAGGGGAAAGCGAACTGCCCCTGCAAGTTCTTTTGCAGTTTGGTGTAGTGGTTAAGTGCGCGGACTCTAATCTGTGCAAACCGGGTTTGATTTCCCACTCCTCCACTTGCACCTGCTGGATGACCTTGGGCAAGCCGTAGCTCTGATAAGAGCTGTCCTTGAAAAGAGCACTTTCTGTCACAGCAGTTTCTGTCAGAGCTCTCTCAGCCCCACCTACCTCACAGGGTGTCTGTTGTGGGGAGGGGAAAGGAAAGGAGTTTGTAAGCCGCTCGAAGACTCCGAGTGAAGGGTGGGGTATAAATCCAATCTCCTCCTCCTCCTCCTTTTGGTTTCTCACTGTGCAGCTGGACCCAGTGGATGGAATTGCACTGAGTTTTCCCAGCAGAAGCTGTCAGGGAGAGAAAAAGAGGGGAAACTGAGGACAGGCGCCCTTTCTGCACGGGGCTTTCCCCCGCTCTCACAGCTGCTCTGCTTCATGGTATATTTGTCATTCTGCATTGCCTCCCGCTTTTGCCCTGCATTTCTTCCGGTTTATTTTTAAATTCTGCATGGCTCAGCTCTCAGTTCGGTTTCAGTCCGCTGTTTTCCCAGCATATCTGAATGCTGTTTTCCCCCAGGCTTTCTCCGTGTATCGATTCCACATTGGAGTAATTCGAATGCAGAAACAATTCTTCAGATTTATCATCCCTGCCCTTAAGGGGTCCTCTTAGCTCACTGCTCTGCCCATGTTGACGCACTCCCCGCCACTCCACACCTTTCACCAGGGAGGGCTCTTGTGAGTGACTTGCACTTTCACGCTGGTTGATGTGGCAGATAAATGCACTCTAGTCCATGACAAGTAGGAACGTGGTTTGAAGCTGAGTTGCTGTGGCAGCCTGGGATCCAGCGTTCCACCCAGGGTATCTTTAGAGTGGCTTTATGTTTCCACTGCTCTGCACCCTTCAGTGGCACACAATCCACAGCACTACATTTCCCCTTCTGGTTTTTTTGTTTGATTTCATGCTTGAGTCTAGCATAATGACTTTATTGCTGTTCTTTGAACAGTGTGTGACTCCAAGCCTTGGCAGATAATGCATTCAATTTTTCATATGTCTGTTGCCAGTTTGAATGAGCCTTTTTTCAAGACCGTGAAAAGTTCCCTACTGGGGAGGCGATGGGTAACTGTGCAATGACCCACAGCCACAGCAGCATATCACTGGTGGTACCCAGGACTTTATACAAAATGTCTAAATAACCTTCCCCTCCTAAACAAGACAGTATCGTGAACTGTGATTCTGGGCCAGAGATCAAGTTTTCATATGTCTGTTGCCAGTTTGAATGAGCCTTTTTTCAAGACCGTGGAAAGTTCCCTACTGGGGAGGCAATGGGTAACTGTGCAATGACCCACAGCCACAGCAGCATATCACCGGTACCCAGGACTTTATACAAAATGTCTAAATAACCTTCCCCTCCTAAACAAGACAATATCGTGAACTGTGATTCTGGGCCAGAGATCAAGCCGTGCACATTGCAAGGGTTGTTGTATTAAGAAATGCTGGCTTTGTATTTAAATTTAAAGAATTGGAATATAAATTTCTTACAAAATGGTACAAGACACCAGCCCAACTGGCTAACATGATTCCAGGATTAAGCTCCCTTTGCTGGCACTGTAGACAAGCTAAAGGCTGGTTTGCACATATGTGGTGGGAGTGCAGAGAAGTAAGGGCATTCTGGAGAGAAATTATTAAAGCTATAAAGAATGTATCTAAAATTAATTTAAACATAGACTTCAACTTAATACTGATAAGCACAATGGGAAGCCCGATTCTGAACAGGAATAATCAAACCTTAGTCAAGGCTATGATATTGGCGGGTAAAGCAGTTATAGCTTTGGGTTGGAAGGATAAAAGTAAGTGGACAGTTGAAAGCTGGCACAGCTATCTGTTTGAATGTATACAGTCAGACATCGCGGCAACTCTACGTAAGGAGTTAACATGGGAAGGAAAATCTGCAGAAGTCCAGAAAAGATGGACGACCTACATAGACTGGATATCCAAGGAAGGAAGAAAAGACATTCAG
>NW_015164700.1:312428-320979 GCF_001447785.1 Gekko japonicus
GTGTGCGCGTGGCTAGGGATAAAGTACTAAGGACAATATGAAGATAGGGAGGGGAAGAGGGAGGGAAGGGGGGGGAGAAAACTTTAAGAAGTTGAACAATATGTGGTGTACAAGTAATGGATAAAACTAATAAAAATATATTTTAAAAAAGAAAGAAATGCTGGCTTTTTGTCTTACGCAAAATGTACTATCAGGCATGCTTACATGTGCTAAAAGGCCACTCACTAATTCTTTTTAATAGTGATGACACAAACACACTTTCCCAAGTACAGAGCAGCCATTATGCCATGATTTTTGTGGTGGGTGGGCAAAGGAACACAATGCGTCGAAGGCTGGGAGTGTCCACTTGGAGTATGCCCCAGATGGAGCTGGTTAGCCAATGGTAGAACAGAGATTTACGTGTGGTTCCCTTGTTTATTTATTTATTATTTCGATTTATATCCTGCCCTTCCTCCAAGCAGGCTCAGTGCAGCTCAAAACAATAAATTTAATACCATCTTAAAATAATTCACAGGCAATAAATAACAAGATTAAAACAATACAATACAATAAAACCAATTTAAAACATTTAAAATGGGCAGTGCAATTTCCTACAGTTTCAGTTCCTACAGCCGGAAAATGAGAGGGCCAAGAAGAAGCCAAAAGAAGATTTGTTTAATACTAACAAAAGATTAACATACTAATAGAGCATCACTCAAACTTTTCTTAATCCAGCTATATACCCTCCCCCTTTCTGATATTAAAAGCAATACATTCTCTCCTTTTTAGGAGAGTCAATTTAAAAAAAAAAAAGAATGTTCCGCCAGACTGGAGCCAGGGCTGAGAATACGGCCCTAACAGACGGCAGCCCAAGGGGCTGCATAAGGATGGAGGGCCTACTTTGCAGGCTTGGAAGTAGGGAGACTGGTTGTGGCGATTCCTGCCCATACAGGTATTTGGTGATGAGAGAAGCTTGGTCTTTATTACTGTAGTGCCGCCTCCCATCTGGGCAGTTCGCTTGCCATCGGCCGTCAAGGAGGATTGTTGCTCCTGCTTGTCCGATTGAGGCCTAGGCGGTTCTTTTGGCTCTGATCTGGTTTTCCTGCGGGGGTTTCTTAGGGCTTCAGGAGTTTTGTTAGTGTGGGACCTAGGGTCAACTCCATATTTCCTTCTTGGAACTGTCCCTTTGGTATCAGGCTCTCACCCCCCCTTTTTTTAATTAACCTTCCCAACCTTCCCCGCTTCATCTTCGATTCCCCCCCTTTTCTTTTCTTTGGGTTTTTCTGCCCTTTATTGGCATCTACCGGGGTTATTTTCGATCTGCAGCTTTAGCGGGGCAGTTTGGGTACGGGTGTGCAGCCACGTGCGAGGGTGCCATTTTGCTGCGTCTTCTTCTCTAGGCCACAATGGCTTCAGGGAAGGGGAAGGGTCCCGCCAAGGACTCTCAGCAAGCAGCCAAGGCTGCTTCGAGACCTGTAGCACAGGATTATGGTCGCTCGGGGGACGGTCAAAATTCCGCAGCCTGTTTATAGGGCTCGGTCTTCTCAATTTAATCAATTGGTGTTGGCCCGTCTTGCAGCTTTAGAGGGGTCATCCACTTCTACTCCTCCCGCAGGGAGTGAGAACATTGGGCTTGAGCAGGGAGCCTCAGCATTGGAGGGATCTTCAAGCCAGGGGTCTGCTTCGAAGGCCGTAAAGGTTGGAGTGGCCGTTGCAGCCACAGAAGGGGCTGGTAAGTCAGACACTTCTTCTGGGGGAACTGCTTGACCTTGGGGATCCTGGACCCCTTCAGGATCTGGCACTCAAATGGGCAGTGCGGGTGGACCCACACCGGTCCCGGCCATGTCGTGGGGGGTGCTCTCTTCTTCTATTGCCGGGGCTTGGCCTTTAGGGGTGGGGGGAATGGTTCCAAGGCAACTACCCCCATGGGGGGTGGGGTTATGGGGCTCTTCCTGCCACCCCTATTAGCTCTATGCCCTTCAGTACTATGCCCTGGGGGGACGTTGGCATGCCCTTCGGAGATCATCTTACCCTCGCGACTAGAGAGAAGATTTCGAAAGGGGGTTTTGTGGACATTTTCACTCTGTTGTTTGTTTGTTTTTGAAACCCACAAGAGGGTAATTTTATTGGTTTTTCAATAGACTACATAACTACAACAGAAAATTGCTCAGGAGGCGTCCCTCCCTGCACTCCACTTTCTCCACAGGGGGGGTGGGGCTTCGCTTTACAAAAACAGTCTGTTTATCTCTCACTCACGTTCATTGTTGGTCACTTCTGATGTCGCTCTCTTCCATCGCTATTCCGCTTGATCTCCTGCGCTTGCCCCGGTCAGATTGGCTTACGACATTAGGCTTGAGCAGGGAGCCTCAGCGTTGGAGGGATCTTCAGGCCAGGGGTCTGCTTCGGAGGCCGTACTGGTTGGAGTGGCCGTTGCAGCCATGGAAGGGGCTGGTAGGTCAGACACTTCTTCTGGGGGAACTGCTTGGCCTTTGGGATCCTGGACCCCTTCAGGCAAGAATAGCGGGGCAGCCGCTGACACTCAAACGGGCAGTGTGGTTGGACCCACGCCGGTCCCGGCCATGTCATGGGGGGTGCTCTCTCCTTCGATTGCTGGGGCTTGGCCTTTAGGGGTGGGGGGAATGGTTCCAGGGCAACTACCCCCATGGGGGGTGGGGTTATGGGGCTGTTCCTGCCACTCCTATTAGCTCTATGCCCTTCAGTACTATGCCCTGGGGGGACGTTGGCATGCCCTTCGGAGATCATCTTACCCTCGCGACTAGAGAGAAGATTTCGAAAGGGGGTTTTGTGGACATTTTCACTCTGTTGTTTGTTTGTTTGTTTTTGAAACCCACAAGAGGGTAATTTTATTGGTTTTTCAATAGACTACATAACTACAACAGAAAATCGCTCAGGAGGCATCCCTCCCTGCACTCCGCTTTCTCCACAGGGGGGGTGGGGCTTCGCTTTACAAAAACAGTCTGTTTATCTCTCACTCACGTTCATTGTTGGTCACTTCTGATGTCGCTCTCTTCCATCGCTATTCCGCTTGATCTCCTGCGCTTGTCCCGGTCAGATTGGCTTACACCCATAGGTCACCCATCAGCTGGACCATCAGGGTGGAGGGAAGCCTCTATTCCACAGCTTCGAGCCATTGAAGATGCTAACCCTCAAAAGCCCTCTGGCTTGGAACCCACCACAAGGGTTCCGTGGGAGTGCCACTTGAGGTGGCACCCCTCCAAGCCAAAGGTGTGCTAGTCGCCTCCTCGAGCTTCGAGGAGAGCAACCGCCATCACCAATCCACCCACCGGAAGTCCATTTTCACTCTGTTGTTTAGGGACATTGAGAAGAAGGATAAGGATAATTTAGATGAGAGGGATAAGTAGTGGCTAAAGCATCACCGCACTGATCGCTCATGGGCTAACAGGCTGCCAGGTTTTTTTATCTATGCAGGGGTGGATGCGAGGACTCACCCTGTGCAGGCTGCTCCCTATTTCCAATACATAGACATTGTTTATAGGGCTTATACTGAGTTCTCTGGGGGGGCCTGGCTCCAATATGACGAGGAATTTAGGATGTGTGCAGCGGTGAACCCTGCCCTGCCTTGGGATCAGGTGCATCAGCATCTTTGGCTTCAGCTGATGTCTTTGGCCATGCCCTCCTTGGGGGATGGCTCTGATAGTGGCCATATCACACCGTGGTTAGCTGGAGTATCAGCATCTCGCCCCTGAGGGGGCCAGGGCATTCAACCGTGGCTGTCGTGCTGGGAATTTGCATCTCAAGGAGTTTGCACACACAAGCCCTGCAAAGCATGAATGCCCCTTGTGCAGGGAGAATACCACACCTTTACAGCTTGCTCCCGGGTGAAGCAGAGAACTGGTAGCAAGAGACCTGGGGGAAAGTGGCACCTCTCCCCAAGGGGTAGGCAAAGGGTCCCAGCCCTATAAACCTGATTCAACTTAAAAAGTGGCTTGGTTCATATTCCAATTCTGTAGATCAGGGGTGGCCAAACTTGCTCAACGTAAGAGCGACACAGAATAAACGTCAGATGTTTGAGAGCCGCAAGACATGAACAAATATAACCCACACGTTTCTATTGAGAAATGTTCAGATTTGCTTTTTATTTATTTTAAAGAAGACAGCCAAAAATAAAAAAAACAAAAGGGGTAAAAACAGATATTTATAATAATATTTATTTGTACGCTAATGATATTTATTTGTCTAAGAGAGAGAAAAAGAGAGAGGTGTAAAGAAACAATGAAAGAGGTGGAAAGAAATAGAGAAAGAGAGAGAGAGTGAAAGAAAGCAAATAGATGGGGGAGGGAGAGACAGAAAGAAAGACAGAGAGAGAGAGAGAAACAGAGAAAACAGATATTTATTTACTTATTAATTCATTTATTCATTCGATTTATACCCCACCCTTCCCAACAAGGCAGGCTCGAGCCGCACAATATGTGTGAAAGAGCCGCATGTGGCACCCGAGCCACAGTTTGGCCACCCCTGCTGTAGATAGTTTATATTTGTTAGATGGTTTTACTAATGGCTTTAGGATTCCTTATACAGGTGTGAGGGCAGCTTTTATGGCTAAGAACCTCTGGTCTTTTGTGGGGATGGAACCTTTCCTATGAGGAAAGGTTAAGGCGCTTAGGGCTCTTTAGCTTGGAGAAACGACAACTGAGGGGTGACATGATTGAGGTTTATAAGATTATGCATGGGGCGGAGGGTGACTATCGTTTGATACATCACCTTTCTTTTCCTAGAGGCAACTCTGTTAATGATGCTATTCCAGACCACTTGTGTTCAGTTAAATATACTTCTTTCGACCAAGCCGTGCGGGTGGGTCGCCGGTGTGACCCGGTGGCTGAGATGGTGACGTGCAATATCAAGTTAGCATTTTGCCTGCTGCCTGTTCACCCCGGGGATTTTGAGCTTTTGGGCTTTGCCTTTGAGGGTCAGTTTTACATAGATAGGGTGCTCCCAATATTCCTATTAGATCTTACAGTCGCTAATGCAATTGCATACAACCCGAGACACATGCTTTTCCATGTTTTTCTGAGTGGTTTCTATTGCTGTGATTCATGCATGAGCAAAGTATCACTCATTTACAAACACGATCATTACTGCACACTGTGCACTCTTACCCTTTTAACATCATTGCATGGGCGCATGGTTTTCCTGAACAGCGTAACTTCCATGGCAAAACACACTTCAAGCACTATCTCACCAATGGTGGCAAGGCCCACTCCGAAGTGATTCATGAGCTCCCAGTAGATATTGGGGTTAGTGAGGTACCATAGTGCAATGGCAATGTGCTTCTCAACCACAATAGGCTCCTGCATTACTGCCCTCTTATGCTCGAGTCTGCCTCTGAGTGCATCAACAATCTCCTTGAAGGTAGCCTTAGTCACTCTGAAGCTGTATAGCCACTGTTTGTGTGTCCAGATTCCAAAAACATAATTGTTCATCCAGTCTGCTGTCTGCATGCAATGAAGGTGTCAGATTCCCCCACAGCATCAACGAAGTACACACTTGTAGAAAGGTTTTACTTTATTTGAAGCTATAGGTGCATAGACAGGATCACTGTTTGGAATGAGGGGGGAACAAGGAGCATGGCATGTTATAGTACATTCAAACCACTGAGGCCCAATTGCGGGAGTTCCCCCGCGTGCCATCGGCCCTGGGAGCAAACGCTTGTAGACAGCATACGTTATCCCTTTCTCACGGGTTTTCGTGAGATCCTCCAAGCAACTAACAAGCAGCAGCAGCCACCTGTGGCCTTGAGAGATATGGACGTTTCGGCAGCTAAGCAATTAAGCGCATCAACAGGTTTACCTCTGAAAGTGAAAGCAACCAAGCGCATACAGAAAGAAGAAAAGAAAACATTGGCAGCTTGCTGACAGAAGGTCATAATCATGTTGTACCACATGCAGAGTACTATGACATACAGGGCAAGGCAGCCCTGTACTGAGTTGGCCATGATGGCTAGAACTGGGTGTCCAAAACCTGGAAGACAGGTACAGGTTGCCTTCTTTACCTAAAAAGAAACAATCACCCAGCATTGGGACCTTAAGAAGGATCAGAGTAACAGGTGAGGATGCCCCTCCCATACAAGCAGCCAATAGGTTGTTCCTTTCACACACATAACAGTATCCTGTAGAAGGTCAAGCTAGGAACCCAAGGAACTCCTGACCATTAATTGACCAACACCATGATTAGAGGATTCCATCATGCGAACACAAAACATGCACATTTCTTGCGGTGAGTCTTAGTCATGGATAGCATTGAGGAAGGGTTTACATTGTGATGCCCAGTGCCAACCAGTGAGTCTGTTTGTTTGACATACCGATTATAACCCATGGGCTTAAACTGTTTAAAGTTTGCCACATCTGGAGAGAAGTAAGGACAAATACTCTTCTTAGGCCCCGGTCACACGGCAAAGTTGCCACGGGAGAGGCACTGGATTCCCGCGGATTTTCTGGGCGCAATCTCACCCCAACATCTGGGAAGCGCAGTGTTCCCGTGGCGAACCCGTGGCTCCCCACCGAAGGTGCGGAGTTACAAACTAGTACCTACGAGGTACTAGTTTTTGGAAACTGCAGGCCAAGGGTGGGCGCCTGATCGCGTTCCCGGTGGACTTACGTGGCATCCGGTGCCCGCCGCTGTTCGTCTCCGCAGGTTGCGCAACAGCGCCCAACAACGCATGCGCACAAAGAGCAATTGCTAGTGTGATCGAGCGGCGCGGCTTCTGTGCTGCGCTGCAGGATACCTGTCTGATCGGCATTTCCCCCGAACCACGGGACCTCGACCAGGATGTGTGCTCAGGCTGCCGCGCGTTAGTTTCCTCCAGGGCAATTAGCCACGCCTCCCCCCCGCGATATCCAGCCCATGTGACCGGGGCCTTAGACTGTTATGTTTATTTTTTCTGTGACAATGTAAGGACCACACTATGTCTCAAGTAAAAATTGCTGCAGGAAGTGAGGCTGACGTGGAAGGGCAGTCGTCGCTTGACCGCATTGGCAAGAAGGGATCCCACCATGACTAACACAATGCAGGTGAGACTCAAATTCTTCTAAATGCAGTAGAGTGACATTTCTTACACTTCAGGCAATTGTCCAAAAGCAGGATTGCACAAACCCCAACCCCTACTTTATACAAACACAGCCAGCATTCAGCATGCTAGATTTACATTGCAAGCAATATGTACAGATGCAGAGAGTTTGTGCTCTGTGAAGGTGAAGACTATTTGCCTAACTTCTCAATGTCAATGAATCCAAGAAGTCATAGGTGGACAGAGCAATATCAACATTTCTTGGTTTCATTCAGGGGCTGCCATTAAAAGGATGTAGTAACACCATAATCTAACATCTCTGAATCTCAGTGTCCTACAGGAACAATTGTGGGTGGAAGAAGTCTGAGACTGCATGCAGGAAGATATTCACTGAGAGATAGAGGGTGGCTGAGGCAACCGGCGTTCCTTCACTCCTTGCTGCTACTCATGATGCTTCAACTAGAGATTGAGAAGAGAAATGCAAACCCAGTCCTTTGCATGCTCCACCCAGAAACTCGTCTCTCAGTTCAATTCTTTAAATAATCAGTTTGGGATTCAAAGACCTTGAAAAATGTCAATTGTCCTACCATATTTTTTGGTGACTTCGGTTTTGTGGTGTGGATGCTAGCCTCAAGATAGTAGATGGAGATCGGGAGGAATGAAAACTGAGCTTCAGGCTAGTCAGTTCTTTTTGAATGCAAGGCTGAATTGAACAGTGGAAAATGTAGTGTTGTACGTTGCAGAGTTAACCTCCCTCACCAAACCCTTCCCTCCCCATGCCATACCCCTCTATCCATCAGCAATTACTCAACCCAGACTTGGAATCCTTAATTTGCACTTCACAGCACATATTACTGGTTTTCCTAATTGAGTCCAAAAATGTAGGAAAGAGACATATGTGAGAAAGTGGCATATGGAGAAGATTTATTTAAGAGAAATAATGCAAGAAGAGGGGACTCATTTGTAATGAAATCATGGAACCATTCGTAGAAATACACCATTGATCAATAGAAGGCGAAATCAATAACGACTGCATGCATTGGTTGCCAGCACAAAAGAACAAAAACAGCATTAATTGATGGTGTATGGGAAACTATTGTCCCAGCACCACACTCACAAATTGGCGCTGGTTTAGATTCACGTGTGCTGCCAACGCATTGCGAATCAACTTCCCCTCCATAGCATTGTTCCCTCTAAGCTGAGTTAGTGAGAGCTAGCTCACAGCTTTTTAGCTTCTGGCTCACATATTTTTGTCTTAGCTCAGGAAGGAGGGCTCCAGAGCAAGTTAATGCATGCAGTAGTCAAATCGCTCGCTCACAACTTTTACACCAGTCACTCACAAAGTAGAATTTTTGCTCACAAGACTCCACAGCTTAGAGGGAACATTGCTCCATGGTATGGTCCCGGGAGTTGCCTTCTCTATGGGGCAAAACAACCAGCAGCTCTGGCACCACACACTAATGTAGGAGTTGGCCATGCCCATTTTCCTGTGCAGATATTATGGAGAACTATGCACATGGAAACCAT
>NW_015164700.1:321296-324190 GCF_001447785.1 Gekko japonicus
ACTCAGGCTCCACTGGACTGTTTTGGATTGCTAGCTATTGGGGGGGGGACGTGGAGATCTGTCCTCACAGAAGAGGGAGAGCTTGTACCTGAATAAAACTTGGTCTTAAAGGTGCCACTGGATTGTTTTGGATGGGGGGGGGCTCTGCAACTTACCTGGCTGCTTCTTGCTCTGACTGAGGGCTGCTGGGAGCAGGGGGGGTGGCTTGTTGCATGTGCCCGCCCCCTGGGCTCTTTACTGCCGGAGCTCCGCTCCTGTGCACTCCTGCAGGAAATGACCCCTGCTGGTAGGTAAGTAGGTTTCTGAAGGGATTAACAATCAAAGTATGACTACCCAGGGAACCTGCAAAAATATATATGGGGGGAAGGTAGCAAGTAGCTCAACAAAGGTTTTAACAGCAGGAACTCTGCTGTGTCCAACTGCCTCTCTCTCTTCTCAGCATCTTCATGAGGAAGTTGGTTTTTCATGACCACACAAATAAGAAAGAAGATGGAGCACCAACGAGCAATATGAACAGTGTCTTCATCTGCCTCTCCTCTACAGCTCCTTCTCAAAACATTTGCTCTTCATTTTACCCAGTACAGCATATTTCTCCTCCCTTCCTGATACGATGAAGGAAAAGTTTCCCCGTGATTCTGTCTGGTGCTCTTTTCCCTGCTTGCAAGCATAAAGATGCTGTAACATCTTCAGCTTCTGTGGTGCACTGGTGACATGTTGTGGCTAGGTGAGCTAATCACAGGTAAGAACAGTTCCCAGCCCTTGATTAGCCTTACATTTGTATTGTACACCCCCATCTCACAAGCGATCTGTTAATGCCAATCACAGTGCACAGTGAATTGTGAAGATGCACCAAAGTAGCTTTTGCAGTTATTATAAGACAAGTTACCCAGAATGCTGGAGGTCAGACATATAGAAAGCAGAAGTGAAGTAAACACCCAGAGTCAACTACAAATGGATTTCACGTATTTAGGGGACTCGTTTTTATGTTCAAGTAATTTACATGGGTAAATGAGAGGGGACTCGTTTTTATGTTCAAGTAATTTACATGGGTAAATGAGAGCTGCGGTGGCTCAAGTGGTTAAGACGCTGAACTGCAAGCTGTGGAAGGTTAGTAGTTCAGCAGTTCGAGACCCGGGTGCCGCATGATGGAGTGAGCTCCCATCTCTAGTTCCAGCTCCTACCAACCTAGCAGTTTGAAAGCAAGAAATTGCAAGTAGATAAATAGGTACCACTTCGGTGGGAAAGTAACAGTGTTCCGTGCGCCTTGGTGTTTAGTCATGCCAGCCACATGACCATGGAAACGTATTCGGACAGCGCTGGCTCTTTGGCTTGGAAATGGAGATGAGCACTGCAACCCTAGCGTTGGACTCGACTGGCTTTCGAGCAAGGGAACCTTTACCTTTAATTTACATGGGATCTTCGGATATGACAAGTACTAGAGAATTCAAATCTTGCTTACTAGAGCCCAGCATTTACACTACTTCTTTTGAAGTAGTCCATTCACACAATTATTATTGATGTCACAGCTATAGATGTATAGCTATAGATTGATTTTTATTGATGTCACAGCTATAGATATATATGAGCTGTAGGGAGACACATACCAGCCTCCCAGTGGTTTCTCCGGCTATGCACAGGATGGGTTTGGCAATGCTGGGAAGGGACAACCAAGTCATACTGCAGGTATGTGCCAGGGGTGGGAAGATTCCAGACCCCAGCTGGTTGGTGCTGGAGGATGAGGGGGAGGTTGCCATGAATGGCCCCTTTAAAATGCCAGTGCAACAGCTGATCCATGGCACTTCAGGTGAGCTCAGGAAGAGAAGGATCTGGGGCCATAGAATACAATGGAAAAATCGCGCCGCTGCTGTGGCACAACTGTAAAGAGAAGGAGCACGGGGGCGGGGAGCTGGGGGTGGGGCTTGCCGCCACCGCCATTTGTCCCCGCTCCTGGGCTCCCGGAGCAGCGCTTCGGCATGCTCCGGGACCAAATGACCCCTGGTTTGTAGAGACCTGAGTTCAAATGACTATTAAGTTAACTAAATGACCTTGAGTCCAGCATTATGTTTTTGTTCTGGGCTTACTCTATCTCACAGTATTTTTGTAAAAAAAATTATAACCTCAACTCATAATATTGTGGGTATTTCAGCACACAGTTGTTTTGCTGTTACTTGCCATTTTGTATTGTGTGCTGCATTGTTGGGTTACTTGTTCAGAATATTCCTTGGCCAATTCAAAGGAATTTATTTCAGTTACTAGGAATAAGGCCCATTGTGGAAATAAATACGAGCTCTAGAAAGAGGCTCTGGGAGAGTGCCAAGGCCTTGGGCACTCAGCGTCAATGTGCTGTGGTGACCTCAGCAGGGTATAATGACACAGAGTCCACCATTTTCTCCAGAGGAACTGATCTCTGCTACCTGAAGAGCAGTTGTAATTTTTTTTGTTGTTTAAAAGCTTTATTCCCTCTCCTAAAAAGGAGAGATATTTCACTTACTTAGAAAAGGGGAGGGTATATAGTGGGGTCAAGAGAAAGATGAGTGATGTTTTAACTGGTAAAATTAATCTGTTAGTAATAATAAAATTTTCTTCTTTGGCTTCTTCTGTGTGTTGTCAAACTTCTTTCTTCAAACCGGTTAAGTGCATTATCTATATTAGTATATTAGTAGTGTCCCAATGGTACTCCGCTAGCAAAGTCTTTTCCAACGATTTTTAAAACGTTCATCTTCGGGCTGGCTTCTTTTAATCTCCGGGTTCAGGCAGGAACTTCCTCTGTTTACTTCTCTCCGGTTCTTTGTCTCCTCCTCTGGGTCGCTGTTTCCGCTGTCTGTGCACACAGCAAACGCCATAATCCTTGTTCTCTCGTGCCTCTTCCAAAGGTCTCTGGCTTTGAGAATGGT